>NC_047506.1:32296071-32470788 GCF_902827115.2 Pseudochaenichthys georgianus | reverse complement strand
TGAAAAGGAAAAGTCAGACATTTTATTGTAACAACCTGAGGAAGGAAAAATCAAACATCTTTCTTTATTCCAGGAAAAATCAAAACATCTATTCGTTTGAAACCGTCAGGCAGGTAATTTTTATTTACTTTATCAACAATGAGAGAGACTAAGCCCTCGTACTGTAAAGATTGCTCAGAGTCTATGGGTAGGAAAAGGTGTACCAATCCTCAGCCTCATTCTGGATGCTATGTCCAGCTCACTAAACCAGCTTTCGTGAAAGGAATTGGGCTAAACATAGGAGAATGCATAGATTCTGGCATATTTTGGCACAGCCAACAGTCGCTAATATTGCGTTCATGTGCGTAGTTTAACATTAAACTTGCTGCAGAATTAGTTTTAGTTCGTTTAAAAGGAGTGATTAAGGCCTTTTTGAAAAATCTACATCACCTGCTGAGTATTTAAGTGGAGTGGATAGAACATTTGTTTTTCTATCTATATTTAGCATGCAGTAGCACCTGGATTGGGAACCTGGTAATCTGGTTTCCTCGTTGTACATTTTACCTGGTAATGATTAAGGATAGTAACATTGTCTGTTTATAATATTAGAAATATCTTATTGTTCAATACCTTATCAATCTGAAAATATCAATTAATTTATTTTGTTTAGTGTGAAAGTGTAATCTGATCTGACAAAATATATTTGTCACCACTATTTAACACATATCTGTTCATCGGAAATATAAAAACAATCATTAATTGTACATCTGTAATCATCTGGTCATTCAATTCAAATGTTATCTTTGTACAAGAGCTAGAAAAAACATGTCATCCTGACTCGTTCTCCTCCTTTCTTTACAGTATGACACAGAATGTCTGGTGTGTGAAGGCATCCTGATACTGTAGATTAGCACTGAGGTGCTGATTGGCTCAAAACTCTTCTTCACCAGAGCGCCATATTTCAAACCCCCCCAATTGCTCTGCTTTTTGTGGCTCATTCAGTGAGCAATTTATGATTTCCCAGTGAACCAGAGGCTCATCTGCCTGCATTCCTTCTGCTATCTGCTTGAGAGCAGAGCCTATTGCCAAGTGGCACATCCAGATGCCCCGACCCGTGATGGAAGATGTTTAGGAGAAATCTGCCCCTCCAAGAAACATGGAGCCTCTGCATCGCTCGTCCTGCAGAGTTGTCTGAGCAGAAAGATGAAGAAGCATCCCATCCCATCAGAAAGTTGAAGATTAGAATCCTCATCTCGAATGACCTCGTGCCTCCTTGCCCGTGGTTGGGGGTGCTCTCTGCAGCCAGAGGGTGTGACCCTCTCTCTCTCTGACCCTTGGCCTTCAGAGCTGTCCTAGTTATTGGGTTAACACTTGATAGAGATGTTTTCCTGAGTGCAGACAACTCAAGGTAATGGATTAGCACATTATCATTCAATTACAAAAATAGGATAGGCCCCTCAGAATTATTTGGGAGCCTTCCTGACACATGCACATGCATACATGTAAGGTTTGTGTTAGTCATTTAACATGCAAGAATCATATACTCATCAGTCCAAAGCAGAGAAATGTTTTTTTAAGTTAAATGTGAGCTAGTCCCTGTGGATATAACCCTTTCTCAATGATTCTAAATGTTATATTAATTCACCATTTACCATTTGATAAAATATTAGTTTATCAGGCGTACATTTCCTCTTCCATAAAACATAGGTTTGAGAAATGAATGTTTCAATATGAGATAAATTACTCAAATATAATTGACTCTCCCCTCCCTTTTCTTACATAATGTCACATCATGTAATAACAACGTAGGAGTCTATTTAAACATGGTATTGTCTATAAGCTATTAATCGAGAAAACTCAGCACCTGTTGTGACTCGACAGATATGTTAGGTTTAGTTATGTTTTTATTTTGAAAGTAATCTTTCCTGTCATTTCAGATCCCACAGTTCCTGTCTTTGTGTGTTTCCCGCCAGTGAGATTGCTTGGCCCTGCCCTGATTGTTTTCACCTGTGCCCATCCCCCTCACCTATATATAGCCCTGGTGTTTCTCTGTTCCTTTGTCAGTTCGTTATGTTTCATGTCGTGAGCACCCAGGCCTTTTGACTCCTGATACCTACCTTGGGATTTAGACCTTTTGTCAAGTGAGTTTTTGTGTTGCTGTACAACTTTGTTTTGGCTTTTTATCTACTTTCTATTTTTTGTGAAAGTACGATTTAGTTTGTGATTAAAGAACATTCTATTTTTGGACATCTGTCTCCGAATCCTGCTTTTGGGTCCTGCGTCCTGTATCTCGGTTCATAACAGTACGAACTGACCAAAATATGGACCCAGCGGATTCAGAGACAGTGAAGATAGCTCTGCGAGCTCAAGGAACAAGACTACACCAGCATGAGGAGCAGCTGGGCGCAATCAACCTGGGGGTGAGGGAACTGACCGGCCGTCAGGAAAACCTTCAAGCCTCAGTCAATACTCAGGTGAATCACCTTGCCGAACAGCTGCACCGTGTCCTCGCTCACCTGGAAGCTGGTTCATCCCCTCAGCACCCTGCTGTTGCTCACACACCTATTGTTCCAGCTGACCATGTGCCACTCCATGCTCCACCGCCTCGTCTGGCATCTCCAGAGCGATTCTCCGGAGATTCCGGTGACTGCCGCCCTTTCATTGTTCATTGTGATCTCCATTATAAATATAACCCTGCTGCATTCCCCACTGATCACTCCAAAGTGGCCTTCATGGTGAGCCACTTAACGGGGAGAGCAGCGGCCTGGGCTACGTCCGAATGGGCGAGAGATTCATCTACCTGAATTCGCTGGATGTATTTACAGACACTCTCAACAAGGTGTTTTAATCGCACGGCTCCTGGAAGGGAGGCAGCCAGAGCACTGATGCAGATTAAGCAGAGTCAGCCGCAGAGTATCGGACTATGCCATTGAGTTCAGGACCCTTGCAGCAGATAGTGGCTGGAATCAAAATAGAAATGTACTTACCAGCCTCTGAAGATCTTTTGGTATCCTGTTCCGTGACGCCAATTTGTAAGGGAAACTTCCGTTTGCAATGGAAATCAGGACTCAGAGAGACACGGGAGGAGCAGGAATTCTGAATGTCAAACACTGGGATTTATTGAGAGATCCCAACGGCCGGGAGCATTTACAAGGGTGTCTCATCATTGAAAACCCTGGCAACACCCATGATTACACAGCAGCACAGTGCAATTCTACACAGAGAATATAGGAGTGGCCTATATTTGCGCGCTTTCCATCTTAATCAATATCACACATGTTAAACACAAAGGGACTGGTCTGTTAAAACCATCTGCGCATTGGCCACACTCCCCCACAGGAAGGCAGGGCCTTTTGGCCTTTGCCCTGTTTAAATTACAAACAGGACACATAGGGAAAACACTAAAATTCTCCCCTGCACAGATCTCATTAAAATATTTTCGTTCACAACAACGAGAGTGATTGCACGGGAGCTACTTCACCTATTCAGCCTGAGTTGGTATTCCTAAAGAGATGCTAACAGAGCAAGGCACTCCCTTCATGTCCAAGATAATGAAGGATCTCTGCAGGCTATTCAAGGTAAAGCAGCTTCGTACATCTGTCTACCATCCTCAGACAGACGGATGGTAGAACGCTTTAACAAGACATTGAAATCCATGTTAAAGAAGGTTGTTGACAAGGATGGTCGTAACTGGGACCAGCTTCTGCCCTATGTCCTGTTTTCAATCAGGGAAGTTCCACAGGCTTCAACCGGTTTCTCCCCCTTCGAGCTGCTGTATGGCTGACAGCCCAGAGGACTTCTCGACATCGCGAAGGAAGCCTGGGAGGAGCAACTAAGCCCCATCGGAGCCTGATTGAGCATGTAGAGACGATGCAGACGCATATGAAAGATGTTTGGCCCATGGTCAGAGAGCACATGGCTCAAGCCCAAGAAGCCCAGAGGAAAGTTTTTTAACAGAGGTGCCCAACCGCGTGAGTTCCTGCGCAGGGATAAAGTGCTTCTTCCTGGTCCCCACCACAGAACACAGATTCCTGGCATCGTGGCAAGGTCCCTATGAAGTGGTAGAGAAGGTGGGACCAGTCAACTACAAGGTACGTCAACCTGGCCGTCGCAAACCATCCCAAATATACCATGTTAACCTGTTAAAGAAATGGTACGCCCCGAGAGGCACTGCTGTGTGGGTGGTTCCCCGGTTGTGTCCCCCTCTTCTCCCGACCAGGAGGTTGCCAAAGTTGAATACGGTCCAGGGCTGTCCAAAGCTCAGTTACAACAAACCAAGGAACTGGTTCAGCAGACTTTGGACGTGTTCTCACTACGACCTGGACGCACAACGATGGTGGAACATCAAATCCACACAGAGCCTGGCCAAAAGGTAAAGATGCGGCCCTATCGGGTGCCGGAGGCAAGACGGACAGCCATTGAGCAAGAAGTGCAGAACATGCTGGCTATGGGGGTGATTGAAGAATCTCACAGTGAGTGGACCAGCCCTGTCATTCTGGTTCCTAAGCCTGACAAAACCAACAGGTTCTGTAATGATTTCAGAAAATTGAATGAAATCTCCAAGTTTGATGCGTATCCTATGCCCAGGATAGATGAGCTGATTGATCGGCTTAGGGAAGACAGATATATCAGCACTCTGAACTTGACGAAAGGGTATTGGCAGGTCCCACTTGAATCAGCCTCAAGAGAGAAGACGGCCTTCGCCACCCCCACAGGGCTGTACCAATATACTGTGCTTCCCTTCGGGCTTCATGGAGCACCAGCCACGTTCCAGAGACTGATGGACAAGGTTCTGAGGCCACATCGTGAGTATGCAGCTACCTATTTGGATGACGTTGTGATCCACAGTGACTCATGGAATAGCCATCTCATAAAGCTTGCAGCAGTGCTGGAATCTCTCCGAAGGGCGGGCTTGACAGCCAATCCAAGAAAATGCAAGCTTGGACTGGAGGAAGCCGAGTATCTGGGCTTCACCATTGGGCGGGGCAAAGTTAGACCACAAGAAAGGAAGGTTCAGGCGATCCAGGACTGGCCACGGCCGTCAACAAAGAAACAGGTGAAAACCTTCTTGGGTCTGACGTCCTACTATTGCCGTTTCATCCCAAACTTCTCCACAATAGCCTCTCCCCTTACAGACCTGACCAGAGACTCACAGCCGCTAATGGTCAAGTGGACAGGAGAGGCTGAACACGCCTTTGAGGGACTTAAGAGGGCTCTCTGCGCACGGCCGGTGTTGGTGACCCCAGACTTCAGCCGGGGGATGATTGTGCAGACGGATGCGTCAGAGGTGGGCATAGGAGCAGTACTATCCCAGGAGGTTCACGGTGAGGAACACCCCGTCATGTACATCAGCCGATAAGCTGAACACAAGGGAACAAGGGTATGCTACTGTGGAGAAAGAAGGCCTAGCAATAAAATGGGCGCTTGAGCGCCGCCGGTATTACCTCTTGGGACGACACTTCACTCTGGTAACTGATCATGCCCCACTGATCTGGATGGAAAATAAAAAATACACAAATGCTAAAGTAGGAAGGTGGTTTGTCTCACTACAAGAGTTTAACTTCTCTATCATCCACAGAGCCGGAGCTAAGCATGGGAATGCAGATGCTCTGTCCCGTAGAGATGCCCTGTGGACCATGGTCACCTCTCCTCGGCCAGAACTGAAGGAGGGGGGGGTGTGTAAGGGACTGAGAGGCAGAGTAGTGGGAGACACCTACATTCCCAATAGGTGGCTCCACCCGCTGCCAATTAACAGTATTGGGAGCAGGTGGGGAGACCTCACACCTGGTGCTAATCACTCCCTCAAGGGAGGACAAAAGCACCTAGAGTTGCTCAGTTGTGTGTGGCACATGGAGGGAGCAGGAGACTCCCAGCGTGAGGAAACAGTTGTAAGCTGGCAAGTAGGTTAGCGGCCTGGCTACGTTAGCCTTTCTATCGTAAAAGGTATTTTTTAGTTGAACAGCAATAAAGCCTCTTTTTGGATTTGAACACTGCCTCTGTCGTGACTGCTTCACTACCACTTTTCCCTTTATCTGCCCAGGCCTGTTACAGTATGAAAACGGTAAGCAGTGCAAGTATAGTATAAAATATATAGATATTAATTTCTTGATGATAAACATTGTGGAACAATGATGAAAATGGGAATGGATGTGGCGACGTAAAACTGACACAAAACAACAACAAACTTTTGCCGAGCCAATTGGAGAGTTTCTATAGCAGCACGGGGTAAAAACCACCAATGAGCGCTCAGCTCGAGATACCAGCGAGTCGTTTCCCACCAAGCATTTCGCTTCCGCAGCCCGTGGAGAGGAACTGCGCCGCCTTGCCTCGCTCTCAAGACTGCGGGCATCTTTTTCCCGCGAGATTTCAACGTCTCATGTAGGCGAGCCTCCAGAGCAAGTCGGACAAAATGACTAACCATCATGCAACGCACTAGCAAGACGTTGATCGAAATTGCGCTGGTTTGCGCAGCTTTGCGCAGGTCTCGCTTGTCTCAAACAAGCCTAGTGAATACTGCTGAATACACATACTTTACAGAGATGCTGTATGCGAAACCAATGTGAGTTTGGAAAATTGCACAGTATAAATCTATTCTAATAGACCACAACAATGGAATTATGATCAGTGGAAATGACCATGACATGTGACACGAAACACTCAATTCAAATGTAATTAAACTCAGATCCACTCGTGTCTTAGATGGGGCAGTGATATCATAAAACTGTTGTACGTTTTTAAACACTCTGTAGTTATTTTTTAAGTTGTTCTATATTCTCCTTGCAGGTGCAACTATGTGGCTTGTATCCTGGATTATATGTTTAAGTCATGGATGTTTAAAGTTCATATTTGTCTAATATTAGTTTACTTTTCATTAATGAAGTATGATGCTGCGCTGTCAGTAGGCTACACTTGTCCCTGTTTGTGATTGGTCAAATGTAGCTAACCCCGCCCCTTTCACGTGAACGCGCTCTCAGCTGGAGAGAGAAACCCTGGCTTGATTTACCCAGTTGATAACCAGCGTCGTAGGACCGCTTAGCGAGATCTCGTTTGTTAGGGTTAGTTAAGATAACTCAAACATATCCAGGGTCTGTTGAACTGGCTTCGTAGTACAGGGCACATGTAATGTCAAAGACACAAACATTATACGTTATATTTTTATTTTACCAGGATGCAGTGACACAAATATTTGGGAAGGCTTACGGTACGGCAGCTTTTCAAAAATCTTGATAATCTTGGAGCTGGGCGTGTCTGACAGCTTGGGGATTTTTTGCGAGCAATGCGACCAACAACCAATCACATAAATCTCCCGCCCCCGACATACAAAGCAAAAAACCCCGGGGATTTTATGGGAGCAATATATATATATATATATAAACTCCCCAAACAGGCGAAAACCTACCAGTTTCACCCACTGTCTCTGCCACCTCCCTCCATGCCTGGTTCCTCCGGTTTGTATCCCGTTAATAGTTCTGGTCGTAAAGAACCGGGTGATTTGCTACCGTAATTTCTCGTTTGGAATATGAGGAAATGAACTGGTTTGTCTGGTTCTCCCTGCTTACACGCGGTTTGATTGGCTAGCGCTTCTACTGTCAGATTTGCATAAACGTGTTTGATTGGCTGACGCTTCCAGCTCAGCTTCAAAAGTTGAACATTGCTCAACTTTTGAATCCTGGAAATCCTGGAAATCTTCGCTGCGCTCCCCCACAATGCAGTTCGGCAAAAAGCGAGGCAAAGTGACGTCATCCCCATTCAAAGTCAATGGGCAGAGAAGCGTTGGAAGCGGTGGAAGATTCGTCTAAAGCTGCTGTGTGGACGTACCGTTAGCCTTCCCTAGCCTACAGTACAGTTACTGCGTTACATTATGTACAACTGAACCGAATCTCCCTGCGGATGTAACTTACAGGTGAAGACAGCGATGTCCTCTCACAGCACCATGGAAAAGTGAAAGTGACCAGAGAGGAGTGATGATTGGTTAACGCGGGGTAACATTTCAGGGTAAGCCAATCAGAGACAGAGTTGGGCGGGTCTTGCCTTATGGGGAAAACACACAGACAGACAAACACTTGCTAACGCACACACACACGCACACGCACACACACACACACATAAAATGGCAGGTGCAAGTATCAGCGAGAGCAGCAGCGCATTTACAACTTGGAGATATAACCACTATTTTCAATTTTTGGGGATAAAGGACGCAAAAAATATTACGGTAAAATGTGTGTAGGGCGGAAAGCATTGTCCACATCGAAAAACAGCAATACCAATCTCCTGAAGCACCTAACTAATGTAGTACATGTGGGGAGTTGTATTTTCTCTTACGGTGCCACAGAACAACACACAAACTTGTATTTGTATTATTATTATTTTTAAAGTAAAGTAACTTGTTACTAGTTACTTTTATAATTTTGTAACTAATAAAGTAACTAGTTACTTTTTTGAGAGCAGTAACTATAACTATTACTAGTTACTTTTTAAAAGTAACTAGCCCAACACTGATGCTGTGTGCCTCTTTTGCAGAAGATGACTAAAGACTCAGATGAACAACTCTTTGACCAGTTCATTGCAAGGATTTCCACCACAAATCAATGGGGTTAACAGAAGTCTAAGCTAAACTATTAGCCTCAATTCTATACATCTGTGAAACCCTTTGCAGATATTGTAGCAAAAAAGCCTTGAGTGTGTCATTTCAAAGAGCTTTTACGAGTTTACAAAACAACAGAATGGGATCAGAGTCACAATCATGATCCCATAATGTTTGAAAAGACTGACTGGCACTTGTACAGGTAAGGAGCGCCCATGCTCATTTGGAGGGGAGGACTTTGGAATGAAAGGGGATAGAGGGGTCCTATCAAGAAAGTGTTCCTTGATTTGCCAATGACCTTTCTTATTCAATATTGGAAAAGTAATTGAACTTTTGCCCAATGAAAACATATACTGCCTATCCCAGCTTTCACACTGCACTATGTAGTGTTCCCACACACAACACATGTGTGATGGATGAAGTTTTCTGCACAGCAGTGGACACACAGTGAGAGTCAAATACCTCGACGCACACAGCGAGACACCTGCCGTCCAAACAAAAGAAGAGAAGAAGAAGAGCCCCGAGCTGTAACAGAGCTGTGTGTTGTTCTCTTTTGATCAGGCGGGGTGGATGAGCAGACCGCTGTGCTTCTCAGGACCCGGGGCACTTGTTTTTAAACGATCATGTTTACTTTAGACTGTAATGAAATCACACCTCCCATCACGCTGTGCACTCTGGGAAGTGGAGTGGTGGGAGAGGGCTTTCACAGCGCTACTGATGCTCTCAGCTGGAGTAGATGGTGTCATACATGCTCAAATGTACAATAAAAATAAGAGATTAGGAGTTCTTCATATTGGCTGATCGCTCCCGTTAAGATAATGTCTCAAGTGATGTGAAATGGATTCCTCTATCAAGGTCAATATATCAAGTACTGCTCCTAAAATTGTGTTTATTTTGGCTGTAACACATTCTGTAACAAATGGAGCAGCTGAAACCCAGATGTTCCTCTTAAATTCCCTCTGAAATAAAGTTATAAAAACAACTTTCTCCACACTTTTCGAAGTATCCTATGTCATACAGTACAATCTGTATCTTGTTCTTACCACTTTCTTTCAGTTTGCTTCACTGAAATGGCCAAGATGCTTTAGCATTGCAGAAAATTCAAAATATTTCTTTAAAAATACTTTTGAGTTTTAATCTGAGATTTGTGGTATTTCTAGAAAACCTGGGATATTTAACTCCTTTTGTACATGTTGCAGTAAGGCTTATAAACAGGAATCATTTTCACAAAGGGCTGTTATATCTCACACAGGCTCCGCCCTCTACTGGACTCTATAGGTCAGGGGTACTCAAATACGAATCTTAAAGGTCCAAAATAAATGTTTCAATAAGACAAAGGTCCGTTTATTACGGTCATTCAAACTTTTAAACAATTGCAACAAGATTCTTAACACGAGGTTGCAAAAACAAAAATAATCTGTATGCAGCAGTTTTCATTGTTATTGTGTCTGTGCTTGACCCCTCAGAGTCGCAGTGTAAGAGCTGCAGTTATGAATAAAGGCAGCTGCACCCTCTTTCATTCAGCATTCCCATTATTGCTTTATAAATGTCTTGCCCCCTTGTGTGTCCACTGAGGTTCGTCAGGCCCAACACATCTTCAACAAACTCCCCCTTTGCCTCATCATAAAAACTCACAAACACCAGCAATTGAGCATTGTCAGTGGTGTCAGTGGACTCATCCACAGCTAAGGAAAAGCACTGTGCATTTTTTATTCCATCACAAAGCTGATTAATCAAATCACCAGCCTGTATTTATGTTCTTCTGGTTGCTGTGGAATCTGAGAGGGGTATTTGCTTGATTTGACCTGTTATTTCCTCTTTTTGTTTGCCTTCAAACATGGTCCCCATCACTTCAGTCATGCATTCTTTTATACTTCAGTTATTATCCAGTGGAATGTCCTTACCTACTGGCCTAGTTAAATCAAAGTGGTTACTTTTTTTTGGCTGGGCAGTGTAGTTTTACACACCGTCTTATTTGACTTTCTCAGGACTTAAAACAGTTTATTGGGGGCAGACCCCTTCAAAGAAAAAAATATATTTACACACGTAAGGTCATCATCTTAATAGTTTTATTTGCTCATCCGTGAGCAGAGCATCAAGTTGACATGTCTATTACAGCTGAATGCGGCGATTACCATTTTGTTCAGCAAAACGCCTCACAAACGTATTAAGATCAACAGCTTTAGTGCGTTTTGATTCAATGCTGAGTGCAGCTGACAGTCTCTTCTCTGTCAGTAGACCGCAAATACCTCATTCCATCAGTGCTTGGGTCCGAATGCTTCTCGTTTTGCGCCGTCCCCGTTAGGTTTCCCGAGAAGAACCCGCTAGTGGCAATCAGTGAGATGAGCAGCAGCTGAGGAGGTGAGTTTGCGAGAATCGGAATGTAGGTAGCCACGCCCAGCCAGGGAGACAGACACATAGACAAACAGACAAAACAAACACAGACAGGGGAAAAAGAAGGAGGAAGTACTGCAGATCCTCACAGTACCCCCCCCCCCCCTCAACGGGAGCCTCCTGGCGACCACCAGGTTTATCTGGCTGAGCCCTGTGAAAGGCCCTTCTCATCACTGGGTCCAGGACTCGGTCGGGAGCGAGGGACCCAGCATCGCTCCTCGAGGCCGTAACCCTCCCAGTCCACCAGGTACTGTAAGCCCCTGCCCCGGCGCCTGACGTCCATGAGACGGTGTACCGTGTAGGCAGGATGGTCATCAATGATACGGGGGGGAGGAGGGGAAACGGTTGGAGGGCTCAGATCACTGGTGTGAACAGGCTTAATCTGGGAGACATGAAAGGTGGGATGGATTCTCAAAGTTCTGGGAAGCTTCAGCCGGACTGCAGAGAGGTTAATAATCCTTTGAATGGGGAAGGGGCCAATAAAGCGTGGGGACAGCTTCTTGGACTCAGAGAGGAGAGGAATGTTCCTGGAAGATAACCAGACAGACTGACCAGGGACGTAAGGAGGGACAGCTTGTCTGTGGCGGTTGGCTGACCGTTGGTTCCGAGCAGAAGTCAGGAGGAGAGCAGAGCGAGTGTCTCTCCAGATCTTCTGACAGCGACGAACATGCTGCTGGACCGAGGGGACTGCTAGTTCTATCTCCTCTTCAGGGAACAGGGGCGGCTGGTATCCTAAAGAGGCCTCTAACGGGGAGAGACCAGTAGCAGAACAGGTTAGGGCATTATGAGAGTACTCAACCCAGGGAAGATGGGTGCTCCAGGTAGAGGGGTTACGGTCAACGATGCAGCGGAGGGCTGATTCCAGGTCCTGGTTGGTTCGCTCAGTTTGACCGTTTGACTGGAGATGATATCCGGATGTTAGACTGACAGAAGCTCCCAGGGATTGACAGAACTCCTTCCACACTCGAGAGGTGAATTGAGGGCCGCGGTCAGAGACTATGTCAGAAGGGATCCCATGTAGCCGGAAAACATGTACAGAGAGGAGTTGGGAGGTCTCCAGGGCTCAAGGAAGCTTAGGAAGAGCTACAAAGTGGGCAGACTTAGAGAACCTGTCAACAATGGTGAGAATTGTGGTGTTACCCTGGGAGGGAGGCAGGCCGGTAACAAAGTCCAAGGCAATGTGTGACCAGGGACGACTAGGAATGGGTAGAGGCTGGAGCAATCCTGCAGGTGTCTGGTGGGAAGACTTACTCCTAGCACACGTGGGACAGGAAAACACAAACTCCTGAGTGTCCTTGTTGACAGTTGGCCACCAGAAGTGTCTCTTAAGAAAGGAACGTGTGCGGTTTACTCCGGGATGGATGGAGAACCGGGAACTGTGTACCCACTGTAGGACCTTGGAGCGAGCAGCATCGGGAACGAACTGACGGTTCGGAGGGCCGTTACCCGGGTCTGGTTGCTCTCTCAAAGCCTCCTGGATGGTGTTATCAATCTCCCAAGAGAGGGCGCCTACAACACAACTCTTGGGCAGGATTGAAACTGCAGAGGACTCGGGAGAGTCGGGCGAGTACAGTCTGGATAGAGCATCGGGCTTTACATTCCGGGAACCTGGACGGTATGTGAGGCTAAAGTTGAAACGGCTAAAAAAGAGAGCCCACCTGAGTTCAGCTGTTTCGCTGACTGGATGTAAGCGAGATTCTTGTGGTCTGTCCAGACCAGGAATGACTGCTTGCCCTCGAGCCAGTGTCTCCACTCCTCTAACGCCAACTTTACTCCCAGAAGCTCCCTGTTTCCAACATCATAATTGCACTCAGCAAGAGAGAGGCGGCGTGAAAAGAAGGCACAAGGATGGAGGATGTTATTAGGACCAGCTGTTTGCGACAAGACAGCACCCACCCCAGTGTCTGATGCATCAACCTCCACAACAAACTGCTTCTCAGGGTCTGGCTGGATGAGGATGGGAGCAGAGGTGAACAGGGACTTGAGTTTGCGAAAAGCCTCATTAGCCTCAGGGGTCCAGAAGAACTTAATGTTGACAGAGGTGAGTCTTGAGAGGGGTGCAGCAATCTTACTGAAGTTCCTGATGAAGTGGCGGTAAAAGTTGGCAAAGCCCAGAAACCTCTGAAGCTCCCTCCTCGTAGTAGGGGTTGGCCACTCCACCACAGCCTTGATCTTTCCAGGATCTGCCTCCACTCTGCCTTGCCTGATGATATAGCCCAGGAAGCTGATCCGGTTCTGGTGGAACTCACACTTCTCAGCCTTGACATAGAGCTTGTTCTCCAGCAGTCTCTGAAGCACCAGGCGGACATGGTTCTCGTGTTCCTCCTGGTTATTGGAGAAAATCAGAATGTCGTCTAAGTACACAAAGACAAAGCGATTAAGGAAATCACGCAGGACATCGTTGACCAGAGCCTGAAATACTGCTGGAGCGTTAGTGAGACCAAAAGGCATGACTAGTTACTCAAAATGACCTAAGGGAGTGTTGAAAGCCGTCTTCCATTCATCCCCTTGACGGATACGGATCAGGTGATAGGCGTTCCTGAGGTCAAGCTTGGTGAACAGGGTTGCCTCATGGAGAGGTTCAAAAGCAGAGGTGAGAATGGGTAATGAGTACTTGTTCTTAACAGTGATGTTGTTTAACCCACGAAAGTCAATTCAAGGTCGCAGTGACTTATCCTTCTTACCAACGAAGAAGAACCCGGCACCCACGGGGGAGGAGGAAGGACGGATAATCCCAGCAGCCACTGAGTCAGTGATATATAGCTCCATAGCCTCCTTCTCCAGACGGGACAGGTTGTAGAGGCGGTTGGTGGGTAGAGGAGCCCCAGGAAACAGATCTATGGAGCAGTCATAGGGCCGGTGAGGAGGAAGACCAATCTCAGGTCGTGGTAGGTCGTAGGGACTCCAGTTAAGTCTACAGAAGCGGCAGAGCAGAAGGCAGGGTTTGGGGAGACAGAGAAAGGAGGCACGGCAGATATCAGGCAGTTAGCGAGACAGTTCTGATCCCATTCAATGATCTCTCCCTTAGTCCAATCAATGTGTGGGTTGTGGGTGCGAAGCCACGGATAACCCAATACCAGAGGTGTGGAAGGTGCAGAGATTACTTTTAATTGGATGAGCTCTCTGTGGTTGCCGGAGGTGATCAATGTCAAAGGAGCTGACTGTGCTGTCACTGAGGAAATTATTTGCCCATTAAGTGCATAGGCTGTTAGAGGTTCATCTCAAGCAGGGGTCTCCAACCTTTCTTCATCTGAGAGCTACTTTGAAAAAATGAAAGTGGCCAAGAGCTACTTGCATCACATCACATTTATTCACATAGCCCTCATCAGTTGAATTAAGCTATACTTTTGTCCACGTGTGAAATTGCAATAACTAAAGCTTATCACAAATCTTAACTTCACATCAAGGTCCAAGAAAATGAAAATGTCTCACATTATTATGGCCCACATAGTAAGTAAATCACTGAAAATTCACATACATGTCCTTAATCACCACCTGACAAGCATCTTATGCGGCACATGTGTAAAATAAGTGCGTTCATGAATGGCGCTGCATGGAGTCCACCATAGAGGTATATGCTGGAGTGTACCCACGTAGGTTCACTCTAATAGAGTCATTTAAATGTTCATCAGTCGGTCTTGTTCAGTATTTAGATTTGATGATATTCATGCCAGAAAAAGCTGCTTCACAAGGGTCTGTAGAACAGAGCCAAATAAAGCAGACATTTTCAGTGCTGCTTGGTGAATGTTCTTATAGTTTTCTGGGTCTTTTTGCTGAGACTTAAGCTGTACATTGGAGATCTCCACAGGATTGACACTGAACAGTTGTTCAGCCATCTTTTTCTTCTTCTTCTTCGTCTTGACATTAAATTATAAACCATAATAAATCAATTGTATAGGTCTAGCCTCCCTATATCTGTGTGTGAAATTGTTCCATCCTCAAAAACAAAAAACTAATACTAACAGTCTATGGTCTGAACACAGCAGACAACAGGAGTATTTACAACAGCATTATAAAAACAAAAATAGTGCACTGCACACTCACATTCTCTGTCTTACTGTGACATAAATCCCATGATTGTATGAGACTAAGTTAGCTTCATCATATCTCAATCAGTGATTAAGTGAATAATAAAGTTTCTATCGTGTCACTATCCAACACACTCTCACTCCCTAAGCGTCCAGGAGCGACATTTGGTCAGTGTCCGTGGCGTCCAATTGTGACGCTCCTAGGCTCCTTCAGCGTCATAAAGGGACGCAAATAGCTTTCAACTGATTGCAATGTATTCCCATCTGAGTCGGGATTTGACGCTCATGGAAGCACGGCATTCGTTTGTGTCGGCTGCCCCTAAAGGCAATGTGAGCGTCCATTCCCATTGGATAACGGAGAATTGTACCCCCGGAAGTAAGTATTCCTCTTACTGTCGATTGATTTTACAGTGATATCTGCACTACTCATCGACTAAAAAACACCAGATTATCCTTGTTAATTACACAACATTGATTGGTTTAAATTGTGTGCAATGCTTTTGTATTTTTCCCCTTCGATTCGGAGAAACAAATGTTTTTTCTGAGTAAAGGATGGCAGAAGACACTACACTACCCAGAATCCACAGCTATCGTTTGGACTACACCATGTGCTCTGTTTGACAAACCCCGTTTTTTTTCACCATTCATTCCAATGGCTGGCGTCTATGTCACGTGATCTTCAAATTTCTCCCTGCAGAAAAAGAAAACATGGCCGAATTTCGTTTTATTCTCGGTGGAAAATGCCTATTTTAAAGTTAGTTTGGCCATTAAAATGCGTTTTGATGTCATTTTATGCGAGAAATATGAGTTGTTATTTCAGATTATGTGTGCAGTGGATGTACATGATCTTTAGTTTGCTAGTTATTACGAAGATTACTTCGCGAAGATTAAATCGCGACGTTTTCATTGTTACCAAGGTGGTTGCTAGGGACGCTGCTATCGATATTATTTCTGTTATGTTGTGTAACTGTTTAATGGTGTTATCTTTATTGCTACCCCCTTCCCCGTCAATGTATAGTGTTGGTCCACAGCGCAAACATATTAGTTTAACAAAATCTGCATCTAGAGATAGCCTACGTTATTTCCTCCTGTGCAATTCCAGTCTCCCATCTCACAGCACATCGTCATTAACAAATACCGGAAACAGACCGAAAACATTTAAAAAAATAATAATAATACTTTATTCCGAGTGTGCTTTCTTTTCTCTTTAAAAATCATCACATAACGGCATTGTAATACACGGTTCGGCTGCATTAAATATTACATATCTGCCGTAGTTCTGTATTTATAGAGCCCTGATTAGAAGACTTCTAGACAAACATGAGGAACTGAAAACGTGACGTGGATCATAAATATATCAGCCATTAAACAACATCTTACATTTATTTTCACACAATACGTCTCCTTGCAGTATCAACACTAATTCGGCTCACTTTTATATTTGATCTAATTGGTAGATAGGCTGTATTTACACCATAAAGGTGCACAGCTGATATAAAGGGACACCTAGTGGTTAAAGCATGTTATTGAATTTCATTATTTTTATTATTAGATATTACTGAGTCGGTGGACGCGCCGGCGCGTCCAGGTGCGCATAATTTTACGTAATTAATCATATATTTTCGAATATAAGGAGTAGAAACATGATTCAGATATCCGTGGAATCGCTGGAAGGGTAGCTTTCCAGCGGAATCTTCTGTGAGACTGTAACCAGGGCACAGCAGCCAATATGGCCGCTCAAAGCAGCTTGACTTTACACTGTGTGGAATTGGTGGATTCGTGTGTCCGTCAAGGAAATCTCGGCCGGCAGCCATCATGGTCTGAAATGACCAATGGACATCGAGAAATCACTAAGGACCTACCCACCAAGTAAAAAAAACATAAACCACGTGTCTCCCATCAGTTTACGTCTGTGTGGAGAGAGAGAGAGACAGAGAAAATGGCTAAAAGAAACTTTACAGTTGCCGACTTCGCTAGAGATTTTTTTCGCTAGCAGCAGTGAAGATAGAGCCTCATAACCTGAAGTCTTCGACTCTTCTGAAGAAGAAGAACACAAAGACAACAACAAGGATCTATTTGGACATGGGTACGTGTAAATATTACAGTAATAGTGTACTGGCAATGTGTGGGGAATACCGCGAAAATGAACAATAGGTTTATTGATATATATTTTTTATCGATAGTCATGAATTTTTTCTTGGGACAAAATACACTCCATTAGCAAACGTTTACTCTGTGTTAACGTTATTTTGGTGTGTAAAAGTGAGATTACATGTGTAGATGATTAAATTAATAATTTATTCGTTCCACAACGGAGACATTTACAGTGACATGTTTTGGCCATCGATTATTTTATCATACTGTTCTGTACAGATGAGACTTTGTCATAGATTTATTTATATGTGTGCCTGTTATTATTTTACCGTCCTGTACAGATGAGACTTTGTAATCAGATGTAGCCTATGTATATGTGTGTCTGTGATTTTATACTGAAGTAAAGTAACTGGAAGTGTGTGTGTGTGTGTGTGTGTGTGTGTGTGTGTGTGTGTGTGTGTGTGTGTGTGTGTGTGTGTGTGTGTGTGTGTGTGTGTGTGTGTGTGTGTGTGTGTGTGTGTGTGTGTGTGTGTGTGTGTGTGTGTGTGTGTGTGTGTGTGTGTGTGTGTGTGTGTGTGTGTGTGTGTGTGTGTGTGTGTGTGTGTGTGTGTGATCGAGAGAGACTCCTTCTGCAACCTCCCAAACTTTCTTTTTATGTGTGCATTGTTATTTGTGCTTGAGCAACATTTTACTTGAACTTTATTTCAATGAAATTAGTTGTAATTATTGTCCTACATTTTTATTTGTTTTACAGAGATGTTTCACAGCTGTCTGGGCCTAGTGGCCTACAGGCGGCGTTTATCCAGCAGCCACAACATCCATCTGTGCCGGCCCCCAGGTCAAGATCTACTGTTGCTCAAAGGCCTTCACCAGAGCCATCACCACCAAGGACCAGCAGACCAGCATCACTACAGCTGCCTCCACCTCCATCTGCGGCTGCGACCAGGTCAATATACACCTCAGCACAAAGGCTCCACCACAGCCATCACCTTCAACCCAGCCAGCAAGGAGGTCTCGTGGAGGTCTCGTATAGCACTTGTACACCCCACCTACACAGCAGCCCATGCACCATCACCCCCACCTACACAGCAGCCAGACCCACTGTCTTGGAAGACAGACAAATACCTTGACACTGTCTTGACATTTATAATGAATAGTTGGTTGAAAGTTCTGATGTTCAATTTTGTAAATAGTGAGATTTTCCAGTTTCTTATATTTATATAAATAGTTGGTTGAAAAAAAAGGTTGAATGCTCAATTTGTATTTGTACACATCACATGAACCTTGGTATGTAATATGAAGTCATTATTCAGTCCTAATGTATCTCAGTCCCTGCTGTGGTGAAAGTAGAGTGATAAACACCTGTTTTACTCAAAATTCGAATTAAATTTTAGACATGAATTACACATTTATATACAGTGTACTTCAAATATTTCACTGCTTTTGTGATCCTAAGACTTTGGTAACCAAATCTAAAACACCAAAACAATTCGATCACATGAGTACATTTGTGTTTTCACAAGAGTTTTGAAGATTTTCCGAAAATTGGATTTGACATTTTAAGCTTTTGAGCTACTTATCTCATCAAACAGTGCTCTAAGGTGAGTAATTTGCATATATAGCAATACCAGAGATTTTCCTGAACATTTTGATATTCAACACATGGGGTGCCATGTTAGAAGAAATACATTTAAAAGGGGATTTAAGAAAACATCAAAAATTCGAGAAAATACCCTTACGGCCCGTACACACTACAGGCGTCAAAAAAGGCTTCCGACGCTTCGCCCATTCATTTGAATGGGGTGACGTAGGATATTTTCAAAATTCGCCGAACTGCATTGTGGGTAGCATGGCAAGGCGTTGCAAGCCTCGCGAGCGTCTATCGGCGTCAAAAGTTCAACAATGTTCAACTTTTGAGGCTCGAGGCTTGCTCGAAGCTGGCGTCAGCCAATCAAATCCCGTTTTTTAATTCCCGTCATTACAAGAGCTAGCCAATCAAACCGCGTGTATGCAGGTCTCGACTATTTTCCTTATGTCAGAAAATGGAGGACAAATTAATCATTTCCGTGGCAAATGTCCCAGTCTTGTATGACTGTACTCTGTTCACCTACCGGGACCTAAACCGGAGGAACCAGGCATGGCGGGAGGTGGCAGAGACAGTTGGTGAAACTGGTAGGTTTTCAACTGTTTGGAGAGTTTATATCCAGTTTACTTCGTTTTAGCATTGAACAGACAGCTAGTAATGTAGCATAATAACATATTGTGGTGACCACCTTCGATGCATCGCCTCCGACTCCCATATCTCTCGGCACTACAATATCATATATATTAATAAAAAAATATTATAATAAGTATAAGCATAATATATAACATAACATATAATACATGCACAGCTATCAAACATAGGCAGTATATTTAGCCAGCTAGTAATGTAGCATAACATATAATATATATTAATAAAAAAACATTATATATAATATAAGTATAAGCATAATATATAACATATAATACATGCAGAGGGTGTCGTTTTTCTCATACTGATATTCTGAACAATCTGTGTTGTTGTATTTGCTGTAAAGTGTCTCTACTGTAGGCTAATTTTATTATATGTACAGCACTTTGGCTCGACCAAAAATCGTTTATAAATGTGCTATATAAATAAAACTTGATTTGATTCACAGCTATCAAGCATAGACAGTATATTTAGCCAGCATGGAATGTAGCATAAAAATAGCATTCATTAATGGAGGAATAATTTAGTAAATTAAAGAAATTCACTTTATTATTTATTAACTTTATTATTTCATTTCATTTCATTTCATTAGAGAACGTCTGCAAGAAAAGATGAAAGAAGTCTGCTGTCTGCTGTGACCAATTGCCCAGCCAACCCCACCAGTGGTGGAGGAGGACGAGGACTTTCAATTCTTCAAGAGCCTCTTGCCCACCATGAGGCAGATGACAAAGGCACAGAGGGCAAGAGTCCGCCTCGGGGTACACCAGCTCATTTTTGAGGTGGACCAGGAGAACAATGTATAATTTTATAATTTTTTCACACATACTGATCCACATTACATTTTTTTACACTCATCACACACACACACTTCACTCAAATTCACCAAATAAAACATTATTTCAAGTATGTTATGGCTATACTGTGTCTTCACCTGTTCATGTGGTTTGTCAGTTGCAACATACCAGAAGCTTCATGTATGTCGGTATATATAATGTGCTTTCTTCTGTAATTGGTCATGTGAAAACATATTGAAATTATGAGTGGTTTATCAGTAAAAACAGGGCTGAAAGAAAAAAGTTGTTAGTCATATCATAATATCAATTCAAGAAACATGTTTATTAGCAATGTTTGATTTTAAAATGGCTCATTTGGAACATTTGCTCTTTAAAGAAAATGGGTAGCTCTTAAAAGAGCTTTTGGTTTGGAGGAGCCATGGTGACCCTACACCACGTTATGCTGCCATGACACTGCACCCTCCTCATTCAAATAGGAGCAGAAGGTCTCCCGCAGTTGGATAGATCGGCGTGTGGCGTTGTTTGAGCCCATCATAGGTGCATCGCGCAGGGTTGGAGCTTCATCACTCGACTCTGCGACGACAGGTGTGCATGATGACCTTCCTATTGTCTTCCTGCGGAGGAGGTTGTGCAACACACAGGTGGCCTTCACACACAACTCTGTTACCTCCGGGCTGGTGGTGATGACACGCCTGAACATTCTCCACTGAGATGAGAGGATGCCAAACGCACATTCAACCACCAACCTGGCCGAGGCGGTAGTTGAACAGCCTCCTGTGAGCTGACGTCCAGGGAACGGACGCAGCAGGTTGTCCAGCAGCGGAAAAGCCTCATCCCCAACAAACACATGGGGAAGAAGGCCGAGCCGCTCTGCTCCTGGGATGACGGTGTCAGGTGGTAGCTGCAGACTGCCACATCGGAGGCTCTCTCCAAAAGCGGAATTCCGCAGGCTTCCACCGTCGCTGCTCCTTCCAAAACCTCCGACATCCACTACCCTGAAGAGGTACTGGGCATCCATGACAGCCAGCAGTACCAAGTAGTGGGTGGACTTGTAGTTGAAGTACAGGGACTCAGAATTTGCCGGAGCCTGGATCACCAGGTGCTTCCCATCAATGGCACCAACACAATTTGGAAAGTTCCAGCACTCCTGGAACCCAGCAGCGATGGCTCTCCAGTCCTCCGTCTGTGGTACCAGCATGGTCTCCTCGACCAGCGCGGTCCAGGTGGCACCCGCAACCTCCTTGACGATGACAGCCACTGTTGTATGCCCGACCCGATAGCTGAATGCTATGGTCCTGTACGAGTCACCGGTTGCCAGGTACCTGAGAAAAAAGTAATATACATGATTTAAAAATAAAAAAAAGTCCACAGACACACATCACAGACACACAATTACACCACAGGCAGAGACACACACCGCAGACACACACACACACCACAGACACACCAACATACCACAGACACACAATTACACCACAGGCAGACACACACACACACACACACACACACACACACACACACACACACACACACACACACACACACACACACACACACACACACACACACACACACACACACACACACATCACAGACACACCAACATACCACAGACACATCACAGACACACAATTACACTGCAGACACACGCACACACCACAGACACACAATTACACCACAGGCAGACACACACACACACCACAGACACACACACAATTACACCACAGGCAGACACACACACACACACACACACACACACACACACACACACACACACACACACACATATCTCACACACACACACACCAACATACCACAGACACATCACAGACACACAATTACACCGCAGACACACGCACACACCACAGACACACAATTACACCACAGGCAGACACACACACACACACACCACAGACACACACACAATTACACCACAGGCAGACACACACACAATTACACCACAGGCAGACACACACACACACACACACACACACACACACACACACACACACAACACACACACATATCACACACACATATCACACACACACACATATCACACACACACACACACACACACACACACACACACACACACACACACACACACACACACACACACACACACACACACACACACACACACAGGAGCAATACTGCGTTTACCTAGCCATCTTAATTAATGTCATTCATCTGAACTAAATCACAGACTTCATTCATCCATTGCATGCATTCTCTCTCTTTATATACAGAGTCATATTAAAGAAGTAGAAATACACAAAACGTACCGTAGGCAGATGGCGAGTCGCTCGGCGGGTCCGATTGATAAACGCATACGGAAGTTTGCCTTTGCAATCAGTGGACCGACTTTTCCGAGCAACTCGTCGAACGCGTCTTTGCTCATCCTGCTGAAACAGTACACCATCCAGGCGGAGCTCTTGGACAAGAATGTGGTATTCCCCCCGTTGCAGACGTTTTCTGAGTATCGGATGTACCCAACAGCGACGCACTATACGTGGCCTCCTGCGAGACATTGAATAAACCAACGCTACAAAACCAGCATCCATTTTGGCAATAGTGAAGAAGAGCCGGGCTTTTTTTTGCTTTGTATGACGGGGGTGGGCGGGAGATTTCTGATTGGTTGTTGGTCGCCTTGGGCGCGAGAAAGCGCCAAGCCTCGGACACGCCCAGCTTCAAGCTTTTCTGACGCCTGTAGTGTGTACGGGCCGTTAGACTCCAGAGGGTTAATAGGATCCCTATAAAGTATATTCATTACTCGTTATTCTCTACTAATAGTTCATTAAAGACTGTATATAATGACTATTTTTCACATCCCTTTCAAGATTTCAAGATTTTCTAAGGTTTATTGACATATCATATAGGCCTACACAACTATGGTGTAGTTCTGCATTGAATGAAAAACTTGGGTCGCAGGCTCCTCAATAGTGCATTACAAGACATCTATCAATATTTGTGCATACCTCCAGCAATGTTAACTATGTTGAAGCACTTATTTTAACTGATATTATACATAATGTATTATACTCTTATAAGATGTATGTAGATATTTCATCTCCGGCCTTGTCAGGTATTGAACAATCAATAAATAAAGAACACAGAATTGTTGAATATAAAACACAGAATTTGTGTGATTATACTAAATGATTTTCAAATAAACACCACTGCATATTTAACTGTTGCTGATGTAACGCAAATGTTGCAACTTGGGATCAATAAAGTATATCTTATCTTAAGCTGATCGATGGCTACTGCCATATTTGCAAAATGTGCCTCTGAACCTTGACAAGTGCATGTTTCAGGCTTATCAATTAATGTAATGTAATGTTATCACAGGGGTCACACACATAAGACCAGCTGTTAAATAAAGCTCTTCTGACCTTAGCTGGCATGTGGGTATATATATTAATACTGCCCATTATGGGCACAAGCAATTTTCACCCATGTATTAATTATATGTTTTAAATGTGAGTGTTTCCTATCCCCTAAACCTCCAGGGATGTACACAGTTTAATACCGGCAACTTCTTATTATGGGAAATACGAAAACGTCTTTTAAAACTACAACTCCCAGTAGAGACGTGCCATAGAGAACATGTTGCGAAACACAATAGCCAGCATGTGTAGTTCTGGGGACGGGGTGGGGGAGGGGGGACGCGGTGGACCCGTTCAAATCCAGTTTTGGACAGTCTGCCGTGGTTCCATCCCATTTCAAGTGCTGTTCGAGAATCTGTTTAACCCTCGGAGCACACTCTCCAATCACAGAGCTTGAGGACTATCACGGGGTTTGTCAAACAGAGCACATGGTGTAGTCCAAACGATAGCTGGGGATTCTGGGTAGTGTAGTGTCTTCTGCCATCCTTTACTCAGAAAAAATATTTGTTTCTCCGAATCGAAGGGGAAAAATACAAAAGCATTGCACACAATTTAAACCAATCAATGTTGTGTAATTAACAAGGATAATCTGGTGTTTTTTAGTCGATGAGTAGTGCAGATATCACTGTAAAATCAATCGACAGTAAGAGGAATACTTACATCCGGGTGTACAATTCTCCATTATCCAATAGGAATGGACGCTCACATTGCCTTTAAGGGCAGCCGACACAAACGAATGCCGTGCTTCCATGAGCGTCAAATCCCGACGCAGATGGGAATACATTGCAATCAGTTGAAAGCTATTTGCGTCCCTTTATGACGCTGAAGGAGCCTAGGAGCGTCACAATTGGACGCCACGGACACTGACCAAATGTCGCTCCTGGACGCTTAGGGAGTGAGAGTGTGTTGTCATTGAGAGTAATATGCCAAATTAAACGAGATTCTTCAAGTTTAGTGGAACGCCATATCCTTTCAAGTTGTCTCGACATTTGCTTTATTTTGCGGGTTTCGGCATTATGCCATGGAGCTAATCTATGTTGTTTTATTTTCTTCTTTTTCAAAGGAGCAACAGAGTCTAATTTTATTCGCAGCGCATCTGTAGCACTATCAACAACATGATCAATTTGGGGTGGTGTACATTTTGTATAAGTCTAAGACATTGTAAGTGATGTCATTGGCGATAATGCTCCAAGACTGGTTGTGACTCGCAATTAAAGCAAAGAAGAATAATTTCTCATAACTGATTTATTTCCTCCAATAAATATGAGATTGCTCCAATAAATTCACTTTTACAAGATGCCTGTGTGCTTTGTACCAGGTTGGAATCACAAAAGTAATCATACCACTTGCTTGTTCTATCGCTTCCCGTCTGATGAAAGGACCAGGAGTCGTTGGACCAAACATATCAGGTAATATACATGTTTTGCATGGAACATAGTCAAGTTAGCTACCTAGCTAGTAGCGAGCACGTTAGTTAGCATCACATTACTTAGCCTTGTCATTTGTATTAGCCTTAACATGAAGTAAACCAAAATGTTAAACAGTAAGAGTAGTCATGATGGTAAGTATTTTGTGAAACATTTGAAGAGTAGCCTATCGCCCCCTCCACCAGGTGCTAAGGGGGTGGGAGGTAGGCTAACGCCACATTAGCATCCACGATCTTTTCTACTTAATGCTATCTGCACAAATGGTTAACATTGAATATTAAAAGATCAGGCGAAGGAAGGCAGGCAGGCAGCTTTGCATGACATTCTTCTGGACGTGTTTCATTGTGATGATAGTGAGGGTGAGTCAATCTGTTTGTTGGAAAGACAGTAGTTGAGTGTTTACTGAGAGAAAATTATTAAAAGAGATAATTATTCAAAGTGTTGTTACTTTAAAGTGTTGTTACTGACCTTTTTCTCTTTTATTTTCTTTACCTCACCCTGAGGAACATGCACAGTGGACTGACCTGCTCTGGCAACCTGATTTCCACTGTACGTAATAGTATTTGGTTATGGTATATTATTTATATACATCAAAAGCACAATGCACCCCCCAGAGACACACATGTATTGAGTGTGATATTTTGCATAGGTCATGTGAAATCATCTTTACACACTAGAAAACTGTAGGAGCGGCAACTTGTTTTGAAATTGAATTTTTAATATCCGATAATAAAGTTGATCTGTTTTCTTTATTCTTCTCTCTTCCCAGCTCCATCCATCACCATTCTCTGTTCCTGGAGGTCCTGCTTGCTAATCAATGCTCATATTTTTTTACACAATTACAAATAAAGTCAATGTATTGTATGACATGAAGTTGTGCTTCATTCTGAGTCAATAATAAATTCATTCTGCCTTCATTCATTCTGCCTTCAACTGCACAATGATTGTTTGTTTGTTTGTTTGTTTGTTTGTTTGTAGCCTTTATTTAACCAGGTGAAAGCCCCTTGAGATCAAAAGTTCTCTTTTTCAAGGGTGACCTAAAATTATTGTGGACTGCACCGACATCCATGTAGCTGCCCCCCAGTAAGATGAACCAAGCAACGTTGACATACTCAACATACAGCTGTGCTCTTAAATTTACATGAAGAATTTGTGAAATATTAGTAATAACGGGTTTAAATGATTATTAGTAATTAATTATATAATGTTCTCATTGTGGACGAGCAGACGGAGCCAGATGAGAAAAGCAGAATATGCAGCTGCCATTTTCCACATGGAAAAGAGAAAGGGCCAAGTGTATTTGAGTGGACAAAAGAGAAAGGGAGCTTAGCTGTTTTCAAACTGGTTCATGTATCACTTAGTTTACTGAACCATGATGAATGAAAGAAATTAGTGAGGTAGTGGTTTACTGAAGTTACAAAGACATTAATATATGAGTAACAGGTCAGTGTAAACACAAGCTTCTGTCAATTATGGATCATTCAAACTATTTATATAAAAATATGTAATAAAGTTCTAAAACAAGTATGCGGTATATTCCTTGATAGCTTTTGGAGAAGGTTGTTTTTAAGTTTACTAAAATCTATCGTTTCAACTGTTTCACTTTATAAAAAAGGAACAGGTGAGTAGAGCATCATTGAGTTTCTTATTATGTCAGTAAATTATCCAAATGAAATGTTTTTCATTATTTTAGTCAACCCTAAACAAATTGATTGTACCTTTTAATAATGACCTTACATGGTCACCAAAGTTAAATTAACTTCAGAAAATCAAATCTGTTCTGAGAAAAAACTAATAAATGTTTAAAGATAGGAACTTGCCATCCCACTGAAAAACAGTCCGTAGAGATTTAAAGGCGTAGTTGTAGTTCAGTCCAACATTTCATTTGGATTCATTTGACAACAGTCAACTATTTTCATAAAGAATATATATATTTTTCAAATTCAAAGTCAACTTTATTGTCAATCTTACTCAGTTTGTGTTTATAGACAGAGAGATCAAAAAGACGTTTCCAACAATCCCAAATACGAAAAATTAAATTATACAATTTACAGATATGTATACAAATATATATATATATCCTATATACACCATCATGTATAATGATGGTGTATGATGTAGAAGGATGTGTGGTAGATAACAAGTAAATAGAGTTACATAGAGATCCATGTTACAGCAAAAGATGGAATAACTAAGAAGCACGCAGTATAATAATAATTACATGCAACAATTAAATAACTGATCAGCATCTCCACCACAATCCCAATCTGCTGTGTCCTGTTTTCCTCCCCTCTGTATAACACCCCATCACACATACGAAACACAACGCAGAGTCCGAGGGTGTTAAGAGTATGTTTATTTAAATGTCCTCCTCTCTACTGGCCAACACAGGGAGCATATGCTGGGTGTAGAATTTTTCCAGGAGGAGGAGATTTCCATGCCATGCAGGGTCTTTGGGGATGGGGATGATGATCGCCTCCTTCGTGGTCCACACAACAAAGTAGCAGAGACTCCGGTCTGTGATATGCAGCTGCCCTTGGACCTGGTGCCAGTATGGGTGATTCTCCTTGAGAATATATAACCCCCATCCTCACGGAGACAGAAGGATGGTAACTGGACTGCCTCCGCGATGGTCATGTTCCTCTGGCTGTGTGGACACTTCACCTCCAGCAGGGCAGATGGCTGCAAAAGTCCATCGGGTGATGCTCCCAAAACACCCGACTCACTCACAAAGAGACCAGACTCGAACACTGTCACCCAATAGGCCTGCATAAAAGCCTTCACCCCTTCGGCCTCGTTTACAACCCCCCAGTTGACAGCCATGACTACGTCCAAGTTGTACCCCCCAAGCACCCTCTTCATGAGGGACGCGCATGGAGTGGATGAAAGTCCCGACCGCAGCACAGCACCAAAATTGCTGGCTGTCAACCTGCCCCGCCTGTGTAACTGCCACTGAGGATTTGTCCGCTGTCCTACGGTGGCTGTCTGGATGGCAGCTTGCTGGTCTCTGCTCAGTCGCATTGAGGCAAGAATTGCCTCAAGCCCCCGACCCCCATGCCCCTTCACCAGCTCCGGCACGGTGACAATGGCCTGATGTTGAGGCCGCGGCTCTGGCTCAGGTGACAAAAGCCATGCCATGCCACACTGTGTGCCCCTCAGTGCAGACCTGAACCAGTCTACATCCTCAGTGGCGATGTCTCTGGCCAGTGGGTTGTATGTCTCCTCCCGCTGTTGGCAAAGTTGAGACACCGGCTGGACTACTTTGGAAGGCTTCCTCCACTGGCACTCAACATCTGTGGAGCTGATCTGCCACATGGCAAATATTGCCAATGCTGCAGCGTGGCTGCATTTGTACATCCCCCATGCACAATCACAGACAGCGCTCTGCATCACGCCATGCTGCTTCCCTGATGGCTTCCACAGGATTGTAGCTGACATCCTCGTGGATTCATCTTCTTATTACAGACACATGCATTTCATAACATTCGGTCTATATGCTGTAAAATGTATTATCTCTTCGATTTAGACACAACATCTATTGCACGTCTGTCCGTCCTGGGAGAGGGATCCCTCCTCTGTTGCTCTCCCTGAGGTTTCTCCCATTTTTTCCCCTTAAACTGTGGGTTTTTTCTCTGGAAGTTTTTCCTTGTGCGATGTGAGGGTCTAAGGATAGACAACCCAGTCTCATAAAACAACGTGTAATAACTACGTTGGTCCACAACGTAGGACGTAGTATTTCTACAAAAACGCCTCTGAAATTGTAGGATCCCTACGTTTTTTTTCACCATTCATTCCAATGGCTGGCGTCTATGTCACGTGATCTTCACATTTCTCCCTGCAGAAAAAAAAAACATGGCCGACATTCGTTTTATTCTCGGTGGAAAATGCCTATTTTAAGGTTAGTTTGGCGATTAAAATGCCTTTTGATGTCATTTGATGCGAGAAATATGAGTTGTTATTTCAGATTATGTGTGCAGTGGATGTACATGATCTTTAGTTTGCTAGTTATTACGAAGATTACTTCAGGAAATGGTGTCTATACAACGTTTTCATTGTTACCAAGGTGGTTGCTAGGGACGCTGCTATCAATATTATTTCTGTTATGTTGTGTAACTGTTTAATGGTGTTATCTTTATTGCTACCCCCTTCCCCGTCAATGTATAGTGTTGTTCCACAGCGCAAACGTATTAGTTTAACAAAATCCGCATCTAAAATTGTGGCATAGTGTGGTGCCGAGAGATGGGAGTCGGAGGCGAGGTATCAAAGGTACAAGCTAGACTTTTATTTAGCATCTCAAAACACATGTAAACAGCTTCATGCCCAGGAAGCAAAGACCGGCGGAGACAGGAAGTCCGGCTCTCTAAAATGTCCGTGCAGAACAATACCCTAACCCACAGATCCGTGGGTGAATAATGCCAATCACCACAATAGATACGTTATTTTCCCCTGTGCAATTCTCAATTTACTCAACAATAACACATAATTATCCTTGTGTTTATTTATTTGTTTGATTAATAAACACAAGTTGGAGTCCGTCAGGACCGAGGTTCGGAGCAGCTCATTTGCTTTACAGAATATTACACCCGGAAGTAAGTATTCTCTCCGCTTCGCTTGACAAACCCTGTGATAGTCCTCAAGCTCTGTGATTGGAGAGTGTGCAGAGCGTCGAACAGCACTTGAAATGGGATAGAACCACGGTGACTGTCCAAAACTGGAATTGAACGGGTCCACCGAGTCCCCCCCTCCCCCACCCTGTCCCCAGAACTACACATGCTGGCTATTGTGTTTCGCAACAAGGTCTCTATCTATGGCACGTCTCTACTGGGAATTGTAGTTTTAAAAGACGTTTTCGTATTTCCCATAATAAGAAGTTGCCGGTATTAAACTGTGTACATCTCTGGAGGTTTAGGAGATAGGAAACACTCAAATTTAAAATATATAATTAATAAATGGGTGAAAATTGCTTGTGCCCATAATGGGCAGCATTAATATATACCCACACGACAGCTAAGGTCAGAAGAGCTTTATTTTAACAGCTGGTCTTATGTTTGTGACCCCTCCTGTTGTTAATTGATGAGCCTGAAACATGCACTTGTCAAGGTTCAGAGGCAAATTTTGCAAATATGGCATAGCCATCAATCATCTTAAGATAAGATGTACTTTATTGATCCCAAGTTGGAAACATTTGCGTTACATCAGCATGTGTATAGTTGTAAATATGCAGTGGTGTTTATTTGTAAATCATTTAGTATAATCACACAAATTCTGTGTTTTATATTTAATAATTCTATGTTCTTTATGTATTGATTGTTCAATACCTGACAAGGCCGGAGATGAAAAACTTGAGTCACAGGTTCCTCAACAGTGCATCACAAGACATCTTTCAATATTTGTGTACCTCCACCATTAAATTGTCATATTCTGCACATTTCTTATACTATCTACATACATCTTATAAGAGTATAATACATATGTATAATATCAGTTAAAATAAGTGCTTCAACATAGTTAACATTGCTGGTATACACAAAGTTTTACATTCAATGCATAACTACACCGTTTGTGAATATGTCAATAAATCTTAGAAAATCTTGAAATCTTGAAAGGGATGTGCAAAATAGTCATTATATATAGTCTTTAATTAACTATTAGTAGAGAATAACGAGTAATGAACATACTTTATAGGGATTCTATTAATATCTAATAATACAAATAATGAAATTCAATAACATGCTTCAACCACTAGGTGTCCCTTTATATCAGCTGTGCACCTGGATGGTGTAAATACAGCCTATCTACCAATTGGATCAAATATAAAAGTCAGCCGAATTAGTGTTGATACTGCAAGGAGACGTATTGTGTGAAAAGAAATGTAAGATGTTGTTTAATTGCTGATATATTTATGATCCACGTCACGTTTCCAGTGTTGGCGGCAGTTACTCATGTTTGTCTAGAAGTCTTCTCATCAGGGCTCTATAAATACAGATAGAGCCCCGATATGTAACATTTAATGCAGCCGAACCGTGTATTACAATGCCGTTATGTGATGACTTTCAAAGAGAAAAGCAAGCACACTCGGAATAAAGTGTTTTCGGTCTGTTTCCGGTATTTGTTAATGACGATGTGAGATGTGAGACTGGAATTGCACAGGGGAAAATAACGTAGGCTATCTTTAGATGCGGATTTTGTTAAACTAATACGTTTGCGCTGTGGAACAACACTATACTTTGACGGGGAATGGGGTAGCAATAAAGATAACACCATTAAACAGTTACACAACATAACAGAAATAATATCGATAGCAGCGTCCCTAGCAACCACCTTGGTAACAATGAAAATGTTGTATAGACAACATTTCCTGAAGTAATCTTCGTAATAACTAGCAAACTAAAGATCATGTACATCCACTGCACACATAATCTGAAATAACAACTCATATTTCTCGCATCAAATGACATCAAAACGCATTTTAATGGCCAAAGTAACTTTAAATAGGCATTTTACACCGAGAATAAAACGAAGTTCGGCCATGTTTTTTTTTTCTGCAGGGAGAAATGTAAAGATGACGTGACATAGACGCCAGCCATTGGAATTAATGGTGGAAAAAAACGTAGGGATCTTACAATTTCAGAGGCGTTTTTGTAGAAATACTACGTATACGTTGTGGACCAACATAGTTATTACATTATCGACGCTTCCATCCGTCCGTTTTTTTAAAACAAAATTTCCCATCCACGGGGCCGACCAAAGCGGTCTAATCAGCTTGTTCGTTCATGTTTGACTATTGTTCACCGTGGTTTGTTGTTGTTTGAAGTCCCATGCTGAAGTCATGAAAGTTAGTTGGTGCTCCAGTATAATCGGTACGCCTGAAATTCATCCAGTGAGAAACGTTCCGCTGTGCAAAAATAAGTGCGATTAAAATGCGTTAATTTTTTTAACGCGTTAATTTGTGTGTAATTAATTAATCTTAATTAACGCGTTAAAGTCCCGGCCCTAGTTTTTTTGTGAGACTGGGTTGGGATAGAGGGTGTCGTTTTTTTTCTCATACTGATATTCTGAACAATCTGTGCTGTTGTATTTGCTGTAAAGTAGGTTAATTTTATTATATGTACAGCACTTTGGCTCGACCAAAAATCGTTTATAAATGTGCTATATAAATAAAACTTTATTTGATCGTCTCCCATGCAGATCTGTAAAAATAAAGTAAGTACCATTTGTTAGCATGCTATAATAGAAGGATGGTCCGGATCTGGGGGTGGGAGGGTTTATCTTTCCATAGTTTTGTCCTCTTGTCTGATTGTTGTTATTGTTTGTTTTTTCTGTATTTTTTGTGATTTGTGTTGTATTGGTTGTGATTGTACATTGTATTTTTCTAAATGTGTATGAATACATTTTTGAAAAACATTTGATAAAAAAAAAAAGGATTTGGTCAGGATCTAGACTCAGTGTGTAATTTATTAATTAATCAATGCTCTCTACATTAGGAAAACACATACTGTACCAGTGTACCAGAGGGAGTCACACACAGCTGTGCCTAGATAACAAAACAAATTGACAAGATCACTAGGCCACCAGGGCAGGGCTCGCAGCTAACAATGTCCCGATGTCCCGGGGACCATAACAATTCCTACTGGGACACAAATCTATTTTGTCCGGGACTATTTCGGGACAGTGAAAAAAAAATTAAAAGTAAACTTCAAAATGGGTGTTATTTTCAAAGTCATTGGGCTGTCAAATCATAGAATGCATTCTACGTCATCTACTCTGCTGCTGACTGCTGCTAGACTCGAGTCGCGCCAATGCAACGGTCACGACAGAAAGAAACAAGAAGAAAGAAATACTGAGGTGGTTGAATAAGCAGCCCCCTGGCCCCGATGCAAGCCCCAATGCCAATTCTGCCGACTCCAGAAACGAGAAAGTCCCAAGTCCTGGTCATGATGCATCGTCTTCCACTGTGGTAAGTTAGTTGTCTTAAGTGTCAATGTTAGCTAGTGCTCGCGCTAACTAACGCTAGTGCTAGCTAACATTGACACTTAAGACAACTAACTTACCACAGTGGAAGACGGCTTCCACTGTGTTCAGGCATCTTCAGTCTCAGGTGTTATAGCAGAGACTTTTGCAAGGTGCCATAGGGAGGCCTGAACAGTTTCCCCACATGCAGATGATCGTAGAGATACTGCTTGTGTTCCCGATGTCAACATCATGCTGTGAGAGAGGCTTCTCCTGCATGAAAAGGATCAAGTCTGACTGGAGAGGATCCCTCTCTAACCAAATGCTAAATTCCCTCCTCCGTATATCTCTGCATGGCCCTGAGGTTGAGGACTATAATGCAGAGCAGGCAGTTGAGAAGTGGTGGCAAAGTGGCCAGAGAACACGACGGCCCATGTTTAGCAACTACATACATGTAAATAGTAAATGTGAAGATCTGTTTAGATAGATACATTTATTAAACTGTATTATGGAACTTCTGTTTTTTTATTATCATTCATACCACTTTTATTGCCAGATAGAGGGTTCCGATCATAAAACACAGAGACCATACTGCCATATCGTATTGAATTGAAAAATACAAATCAGAATTCTTCAATGTTGACATGACAATGATACATTAGTCTGGATACTGAGAAACAATAGAAAAACATGTCTTAAAACAACTCTCTTCCCTTCTACTCTAGGAGAGGCAACAGATCAGACTAATGGCTGATCTGTATATGTTATATGATATGTTTAAAATAATAAGTATTTTAAACTTACATGGTGGACCAGAGTCTATGGTGTGATGATTAACTGACAAATTATATGTATTCAGCATAATTGGGGGGGCGACGATACAAATTTAAATTTGGGACACTGCTGGTTATATCCGGGACAATACAAAGTAGAATTCGGGACAGTTGTGGGACACTCAGGAAAAAAGTAAATTTCGACCCCTGCACCAGGGTGGGTGGAGGGGGTCAGGAGGACGGGACTGAGCTGACCACCCAGGAGCACAGCAAAGGACCAGGAAGGGATCTCGGGCGGACGGCCCGGGGGCAAGGCAGAGTTCAAAAAGGGGGAGACGAGACGAGGGGCTGGAGTCGAAAACATGGCTGCTGCGGCCAGAACTGGGGCCGGAACCATGGCTGCTGGGGCCAGAACTGGGGCCGGAACCATGGCTGCTGGGGCCAGAACTGGGGCCGGAACCATGGCTGCTGGGGCCAGAACTGGGGCTGGAACCATGGCTGCTGGGGCCAGAACTGGGGCCGGAACCATGTCTGCTGGGGCCAGAACTGGGGCTGGAACCATGGCTGCAACTCCAACGGCACAGGACATAGGATTGGCAGGACCTCCGGCAGGAGAGTAGACGGCGGGACCTCCAACGAGACAGGACAAAGGGTTGGCAGGACCCCCGGCAGGAGAGTAGATGGCAGGACCTCCAACGGGACAGGACAAAGGGTTGGCAGGACCCCCAGCGGAACCTCCAACGGTACTCGAGTGGGGACTCGAGTGGGGACTCGAGTGGGGACTCGAGTGGGGACTCGAGTGGGGACTCGAGAGAGGGCTTGAGAGGGAACTCGAGAGGAAATTCGAGAGGGGACTCGAGAGGAGATTTGAGAGATGACTTGAAAGGGAACTCGAGAGGGGACTCGAGAGGGAACTGGAGCGAAGACTTGAGTGGACTCGAGGGGTGACTTGAAAGGGGACTCGACAGGGGACTCGAGAGGAGACTTGAGAGGTGATTTGAGAGGGGACTCGAGAAGTGTCTTGAACAGGGACTCGAGAGGTAACTCGAGAGGAGATTTGAGAGATGACTTGACAGGGAACTTGAGAGGGGACTCGAGAGGGAACTTGAGAGGGAACTGGAGAGAAGACTTGAGAGTGGACTCGAGAGGATATTCGAGAGGATACTTGAGAGGTGACTCGAGAGGATACTTGAGAGGGAACTCGAGAGGAGACTCGAGAGAGAACTGGAGGGGTGACTTGAGAGGGGACTCGAGAGAGAACTGGAGAGAAGACTTGAGAGTGGACTTGAGAGGGGACTCTAGAGGGGACTTGAAAGGGGACTCGAGAGGGAACTCGAGAGGATACTTGAGAGGTGACTCGAGAGGAGACTCGAGAGAGAACTGGAGGGGTGACTTGAGAGGGGACTCGAGAGGTAGCTCGAGAGGAGTCCTGAGAGGGAACTGGAGAGGAGACTTGGTTCTCCAACAGAACACGGGGGGCTGGAGTCGGCCGGTACGCTGACAGGATACGGGGAGCTGGCGTCGGCCGGAGACGAGGGGCTGGAGTCGAAAACATGGCTGCTGCGGCCAGAACTGGGGCCGGAACCATGGCTGCTTGGGCTGGAACCATGGCTGCTTGGGCTGGAACCATGGCTGCTGGGGCCAGAACTGGGGCCGGAACCATGGCTGCTGGGGCCAGAACTGGGGCTGGAACCATGGCTGCAACTCCAACGGCACAGGACATAGGATTGGCAGTGACCCCCGGCAGGAGAGTAGACGGCGGGACCTCCAACGAGAAAGGACAAAGGGTTGGCAGGACCCCCGGCAGGAGGGTAGTCAGCAGGACCCCCAACGGGACAGGACATAGGGTTGGCAGGACCCCAGGCAGGAGAGTAGATGGCGGGACCTCCAACGTGAAGGACAAAGGGTTGGCAGGACCCCCAGCGGAACCTCCAACGGTACTTGAGTGGGGACTTGAGTGGGAACTCGAGAGAGGGAACTCGAGAGGTAATTTGAGAGGGGACTCGAGAGGTAATTCGAGAGGGGACTCGAGAGGGAACTCGAGAGGAGACTGGAGAGGGAACTCGAGAGTAGACTGGAGAGGGAACTCGAGAGGAGACTTGAGAGGGGACTCGAGAGGAGACTGGAGAGGGGACTCGAGAGGGGACTCGAGAAGTGTCTTGAACAGGGACTCGAGAGGAGATTTGAGAGATGACTTGAAAGGGAACTTGAGAAGGGACTCGAGAGGGAACTCGAGAGTGGACTCGAGGGTTGACTTGAAAGGGGACTCGACAGGGGACTCGAGAGGGAACTGGAGAGATGACTCGAGAGGGGACTCGAGAGGTGACTGGAGAGGGGACTCGAGAGGAGACTCGAGAGGGAACTTGAGAGAAGACTTGAGTGGACTCGAGAACTGACTTGAAAGGGGAATCGAGAGGGAACTCGAGAGGATACTTGAGAGGAGATTCGAGAGGAGACTCGAGAGGGACCTCAAGAGGAGTCTTGAGAGATGTCTTGAAAGGGGACTCGAGAGGGGAATTGAGAGGTGTCTTGAAAGGGGACTCGAGATGGGACTCGAGAGGTAGCTCGAGAGTAGACTTGAGAGGGAACTGGAGAGGAGACTTGAGAGAGTTGGTTCGCCAACAGAACACGGGGGGCTGGAGTCGCGGCCGGTATGCTGACAGGACTCGGGGAGCTGGCTTCGGCTGGAGAGCCAGCAGGAGACGAGGTGCTGGAGTCGGCCGGTATGCTGACAGGACTCGGAGAGCTGTTGTCGGCTGGAGAGCCAGCAGGAGACGAGGTGCTGGAGTCGGCCAGTACGCTGACAGGACACGGGGAGCTGGCGTCGGCCGGAGACGAGGGGCTGGAGTCGAAAACATGGCTACTGCGGCCAGAACCATGGCTGCTGGGGCCGGAACCATGGCTGCTGGGGCCGGAACTGGGGCTGTGCGGGCCGGTTCTGTAGCCGGAACCATGGCTGCTGGGGCTCGGGCTGCTAGCCTGGCCTTGCGACGACTCCTCTTAGCAGCCGCCTGAATACTCCGTGGACCTCGATAAGCCAGACGAGTTCCGGAATACGACTCCTGGACAGGTGCAGGAACTGGGGCAGAAGCACGGGTTGACTTCAGGCGGAACCCACCAAGGCGTATGGTGCCAGGTTGGGAATTGGGAGACATGGAGCTAGCCATGCCTGGGGCTAGCAGGCCGGGAATCACATGTTTCAAGGAAGTCCAAAATCCAGTCAGGTAAGAACTCCACAAAACATAGTTTCTCTGCTGCCAACCGGTGCGCCTCTACCAGAGCGGCCCTCTTCTGCCGAACACTGGACGCTCCCTTCCACCAATCGAAGCAGCAAGCCAGATAAACGTAAAATGCTGTAATCCTACCTCCCATGGATCATCTGCTGGGTCCATTTGTTGGTCGGTTCGTAATGTTACGGTGTGTGAAGCAGGTAGGACCCAAATGCAGATTAACGTGAACATTCCTTTATTTCAAGGCTATACTAACAAAGACAAACCAGAACACTCACAGACAAACTAGTCATGACACAAGACGAACCGACAAAGACAGACAGAAAAACCAAAACTTAAATACACACAAGACTAATCATACAAACAAGACACAGGTGAGGAGGGAGGAGAAAACACAGGAACACCAGGTGAACACAATCGGGTAAATTAGACACACCAGGGAAACTAACGACAGGGGACCCCAGACAGATTTAAACAAGACAAAACGCAGACAGAAAACCAAAAACAGATCTAGACAAGACAAAACACCATAAAGACAGATCGTGACATGTAGTGATGGCGAGATGAAGCCTTATGAAGCTTTGAAGCTTTCCAGCCAATTGGTTTCGCAAAAGGGTTCATCTCATGAGGCTTCATCATGGGCTTCATTTGAACACAAACCCCCCTGTTGGTCAAAGTGTGTAAAACAGGCAGATTAGACATCTCAACAGTGTGCTCTATCTCATACCGAGTTCCCAATGAGTAAAGCCTTAGAATAACTCTAAACAACGAACATTAAATCATATTTTCATGTTAACAATATTGTATGTATTACAGTTTAATGATTGTGATTGAAAAGCCTAAGGAGGCTGCTAAACATTGCAAAGAGGGATTTGAATTCCTCAATAATATTCATAAACTTAACCATGTTGTAGCCTGAGAAAGGCTAAACCATATCAAAGAATACATTTATTAACTACATTATCTCATTTAGCTGTAGCTTTTATAAACAACAAAAAATACGTATTGTTCAGTCGTTGAACCAGGGACCCTGCGGTTATGAGTCAACTGCTTTCCAGCTGAGCCACAGCACACACGCTGAATCTCCTTGAAAACACTGTAAGATATTTATTCCTGTATTTATTGATGTTTTTATTTCTACATTTATTCATGCTTGTATCTGGTCATACTTATGACATGTTCCGACCTCTATAAGTGAGGGTCTGAGCTCTCTTGATTCCATCGTGTCACCGGGCCCGGGTACAGGAGGGGTAATATGGTTCTTATTATACATCCATGGGTATTATGAGCGTTGTGAGTGGTTCAACGGTTCAACCGATCTGAATCGCTTCCTGAAGCAGTCACGTGGTATCGACAGGCAGCGAGGCTTCGTTTGTCATCGGTGACGTCACTGGCCCAAAACGATACAAGCCTCGGTACATGCTTCACAAAAAGCTTCGGGGATTACTCGACACACGCTCCGAAGCCTCGGCGCAATACGTAACATCACTAGTGACATGTACTGTACAGCTCTCAACATGCCCAGACTTGTAGTGATTTTCACCTCGTGGCCTTCATTTGTTTTTTAACGTACACCTTTTTAATTTCAATATAATCACTGCATTTCAGAGGCAATATTGTATATTTACTCATTTTTACTGATAAAAAACATGATATAAATGAAATCATATAGTACTGTATTTCCTACCAATATTTAAAAAAATATATTTAAAAAGTGCCATCGTATAGACAAATTGATAGAATTGACAAGATAATATCAATGGTAATATAATACTGTGAACAGAGCCATTCCGCATACTGTACTTCTACTTTTTTTTAGCTGATAATACTTATACTCTTTTACTTAAGAAACACTTTGAATTCAGGACTTTACATTTTATTGAACACAGACAAGACAGGACAAAATAAAAGACAGACAGATCGTGACAACTAATACATTTTGAGGCATTAGTGAACCTAATACAGCTGATTGTAACAGTTCCCCCCCAGCAGCGGTCACTCATGACCCCATCTCAATTACCAGTGGCCTTCAAATGATGGCCTGCTTCTTTTGTGGAACCTCACAACCTCTTCATCCTGAAATATATTTGACAAAGAGAGGTTACATGTTTAACACTCACACTGGTTCAAGACTTTATCATTTGTGATTCAACAACTTCTACCTGCATTGCCTTTTCCTCCCATCGCCTCTTGCAGTCTTGCGACCTCTCTTGTTCAGACCTTGGTGAATGAAAGACAAACATTAAAAACATTCATTAAAAATGATATAGTCTGGTTACAGTGTAACAAATAGTTTCAAGAATGCAAATGTAAATTGTAAAATTAAAGAAACATACGGCATGGGAAGGTTTTTGAGGAGAGCTAGGCACCACCAGTGCCTAATTTGCTGCATGTTGGTCTTGGAATATAAAAAGCACACAACCAGATGGGTCAACAACATATGTCCTGAAAAGTCTTGTATCCACAAGTGATATCAATGAAAAACGGAAATATTAAACCCTTTTTTATACATACCTCATTGAAATCAAATTGGGCTCTTACCACAATGTAAAATGCGTACTGTAAATAAAGAAATAGTATACTATGTTAGGTTGTTGTGATGCTGTGGTGTTCATTGACAAATAATATTCCTCCGTGAATGTTGTTTTGGATGTAAATAAATCACAGCATGTCTCAAACTATGAGCAATAATGGAGTGCATAGCATGCTGAAAGCATTATACATTTGTATACATTATTATAAACAGAAAAATAGCACTACTATATGCATACTGTATATCCAGTATCTTACCATCAAAACAAACACCCCACAGTTGTTCGAGAACCCTTGTCTTGGTAGGCCCTGTAGTGTGAAAAGTCAAAAGTGTCAAAAATGACAATTACAACATACTCTTCAGTAGAATAATTTTAACAAATCTAACCTGGATATATGAAGGTAGATATGGTACAAAATGCGAGAGCGTGTAAAACCGGATGTGAGTACTTGCAGAAAAAAAATCTGAGCTTGTGTGCAATGCATACATTTATACTTGTATACAATATCCACGTAACTGTGAACCAAATGTACACTTGTATAAAATATCCACGTAACTGTGAACCAAATTTGAAGTCACAGAAGAAACATTTTTTTTTACAACTTGACGAATCTGCTCTGTGGCAGTATACATCGACGAATCTGCGGTCTTGACTTTTGCTACACTTCTTGCGATAAATGTGTCGCAAAAGTAATTTTCACCTGTAGATGTGGGGGGAGGGAGGGGGGTTGGAGTGAAGGGGCGGAGCTAACAGAACAACGAGGCTTGGGTCAGTCACAGCCACAGTCAGGTCGAACCGGATGACTGCGGGGCTATGGGCATAGATATGTCTCATAATTATTTGTGTGAACATAAAAATAATTTGTGTGTAAATATGTGATTTGTAAATGTAAAACAACATCCACAAATGCATTTAAAAGATTTTCAAACTCACAAATACATTTGCAAGTGTAAAACGGATCTGCAAATACGCTAAATATGTTCACAAATAAAAAAAAGATCAGTGAATATCTCTTTAACATTTACAACTTTCGATCAGGCATTTGTGAATCCATTTTGTATTTGTGGACCAAAAATGCGCTCGCGGATCTCAACTCTCTGTTCACGGATCTCAAATCTCTGTTCGCGGATCGTCTTTTTACACACACGGAATTTTGAGACATATTTTCCGCCGGTCTCGGCTAAAATCTACTCGTGTCACTCGGTTATTTTCGGAAACCACGTGATGGCCCGCTGATGACTACATTTCCGCATGATTTCAAAGTAAGAGCATGATGGTTTGTTTAATGCTCTGTTTTTGTATTATAATGAACAGCGGAACGTTAGATGCATTCTTCATCACCATCACCCTCATCATCATGTTATAGTGATACAGTTAGTTTGTGTTATTGGTTCAATACAGCATATCTCGAGCACCTTCGTTGATGTTGAAGTGCAGGCGATACGCCACTTCCGGGTCCCGGGGGAGCAGCTGGCAGCGAAGCAGCCCAGATAAAACTCTTTCTTCATTGTTTGTTGTGTATTCAGTCAAGCGGGTCAAAGTTACAAAGCACTTCACATCTTATTAATCGGCCTAATTTTACTTTACCAGTGCAGTAATAAAGTAATCTGTAGAAAAGCACCGTATTTAGGTCAGCCTTCATAGTAAGGCTCCATTACATGTTATAATATTCATCGTGTCCTTTCTACTGATATATTCCTGTCTATTGCTTTCATTTGTATTTAATGTTATTGTGTTTATACTTGTTTCCACACATTTCACAATTTGGGATGAATGAAGTATCTATCTATATATGATATCCATCTATCTATATCTGTCTGTCTATCTGTCTATCTGATCTATTATTTTATTTTTCACATACACATTAATGCAACTATATAATCAAAAGTTTTAACACATACAGAGAACCTTTTAAAGCATAATGAGTACTTCAAATGTAAGTCCATTTGGCTAGTACTTACATACCTTTACTTAAGTAAGACTATAAAGGCAAGACTTTTACTTCAGTCAAGTATCTGAATACTTTGTCTGCTACTGGTAGTCCATGGATCCATTGCTCTTAATTTCCAGTCGTAAAGAGAACCAACTGTAATGTGTTCAAGTAGATGTCCTTTCCAAATGAATCTGATGGTAACATTGGGTCAATATTAGCATTAAGGTGTTCCATCTGTTGATCACTCAGAGGACTCCGGGTGACAGGAACAACTATTCCCAGTGTTCCTCACACAGATGACCACTGGCCTCCCAGTCAATGTAGGGGATCTGTAAAAATATGTATACTTTTCTTCCGCTGTTATGTACCGTTATAATTGTATACAAAAGAAGAATAAAGAAGTATCACTACATTCCTATGCATTAATATAATTACTTATATTGACTGTGCGTGGGCCTGGCAGTGGGAGATTAATTTCAGGCAAAAGTGTGCACAATCAACGGTAGGGCATGTATTTTAATTGTTTTAATAATTTATATGGTTATAAAATATAACATTGAAACACTGACGCAAAGAACAAGTATGTGGAATGTGTTATTAAGTAAGTTTGCTTGACTACAGTCCAGTTCTGTATCCTACATAATAAAATATGACAATCGTTAATTTCTTTGTCAATTACTTTTATCAAATGAATATCCCACATTGGTTTTAAGCACTTTAAATGTTAGAAACAAATATTATAGGATTGATATAATATGTACAATATTTAAGTCCTGTACTCTGCAGGTACAGATAGATAGATAGATAGATAGATAGATAGATAGATAGATAGATAGATAGATAGATAGATATATGGATAGATGGATATCATATATAATAATAATACATTACATTTATAAAGCACTTTTCCTGGTGCTCAAAGCGCTTACGAGCAAGTAAAACAAAATAACAACAAAAGTAGAAAGTGCTAAGCTCGGAGGAATAAGGGCAAGGGGTTATATAGATACTTCATTCATCCCAAATTGTGAAATGTGTGGAAACAAGTATAAACACAATAACATTAAATACAAATGAAAGCAATAGACAGGAATATATCAGTGGAAAGGACACGATGAATATTATAACATTTAATGTAGCCTTACTATGAAGGCTGTGTATGTGAAAAATAAAATGAAAATAAACATTGACTGATGTGTCATTTCACTAATGTAAATGTTTATGGTTAATATTGACAAAACTTTTGTAGTGCTTTGTATACTGTTGGCTAGTTTAATATACACCAATGCATTATATTCTCATAAGTGATTATCTACGTTTCTCAGAGAAACAGCCCTGTTCCCAGCATTGTGACTATGTATTTGCAAAGGATGATACAAGCAAAACAATCTAATCATAACATTAAATAAAGTTGTTGCATAAATGAAGTGGAGTAAAAAGTAAGAATAATTCCAGTCCTGTATCCTACATAATAAAATATGACAATCATGAATGTCTTTCTTTTTATGAAATCAGGATCCCACATTTGTTTTAAACACTTGCAAATGATATATGCTAGAAACCAATGGATTGATATAATATTTACAATGTAAAGTCCTGTACTGCAGGTGCTGGTAAAGAGCAATACAATGACAAAACCTTTCCAAACAAAACAACTAGTTGGTATGTAGGTACGTAGGTAGGTAGGCAGACAGACAGACAGACAGACAGACAGATAGACAGACAGATATAGATAGATGGATATCATATATAGATAGATACTTCATTCATCCCAAATTGTGAAATGTGTGGAAACAAGTATAAACACAATAACATTAAATACAAATGAAAGCAATAGACAGGAATATATCAGTAGAAAGGACACGATGAATATTATAACATGTAATGGAGCCTTACTATGAAGGCTGACCTAAATACGGTGCTTTTCTACAGATTACTTTATTACTGCACTGGTAAAGTAAAATTAGGCCGATTAATAAGATGTGAAGTGCTTTGTAACTTTGACCCGCTTGACTGAATACACAACAAACAATGAAGAAAGAGTTTTATCTGGGCTGCTTCGCTGCCAGCTGCTCCCCCGGGACCCGGAAGTGGCGTATCGCCTGCACTTCAACATCAACGAAGGTGCTCGAGATATGCTGTATTGAACCAGTAACACAAACTAACTGGATCACTATAACATGATGATGAGGGTGATGGTGATGAAGAATGCATCTAACGTTCCGCTGTTCATTATAATACAAAAACAGAGCATTAAACAAACCATCATGCTCTTACTTTGAAATCATGCGGAAATGTAGTCATCAGCGGGCCATCACGTGGTTTCCGAAAATAACCGAGTGACACGAGTAGATTTTAGCCGAGACCGGCGGAAAATATGTCTCAAAATTCCGTGTGTGTAAAAAGACGATCCGCGAACAGAGATTTGAGATCCGTGAACAGAGAGTTGAGATCCGCGAGCGCATTTTTGGTCCACAAATACAAAATGGATTCACAAATGCCTGATCGAAAGTTGTAAATGTTAAAGAGATATTCACTGATCTTTTTTTTATTTGTGAACATATTTAGCGTATTTGCAGATCCGTTTTACACTTGCAAATGTATTTGTGAGTTTGAAAATCTTTTAAATGCATTTGTGGATGTTGTTTTACATTTACAAATCACATATTTACACACAAATTATTTTTATGTTCACACAAATAATTATGAGACATATCTATGCCCATACGGGGCTAACGGTCCGCTGACATGGCGCGTAAATCAACGGTAAATTGTGCCCATTACTTTGAATATTATTATTGTGATTGAGGATTAAATCCGCTTTGAAGACCACCGTTTTATATCGTGCAGTTTAGCGTCAAAAATAACATCAGTTAGCCAGCTAACGCTAGCTTTGTTGAGTTTATGCTAGCTAAACAAGTAGTGGTTGTAGTCTACAGCAGTAATTAATATATTATAGCCTACTGCTTTGGCACTAACGGTTTATGAAAATAAAACTAATTGAACTGTACTGAAATAATGACAAGTTTTATAATTGTCTTGGGCTCCTGCTGTGTTTTTAAATGCTATTTAGCTAACGTCGAAGTAGTGTATGTGAAATCAACCTCACAATAAGATGTGTGTATATTACAATTATTAATGTCATATTTCAAGATGATTACTTAGATATTACAATATGGTTCGTTGAGCTGGAGTTCATTATTGAGCTTACACGTTAACGTCACAGTCATCTGAAGAACGAACCCAAACCTTGTTGTTTTTATTAATTGCATTACCAAATGGGTATCAAATAAACAGTAAGCATTGGTAACACAACTTCCAAAGTTACAGTCAAATAAAAAGGACACTGACACTGACACTGACACTGGACAATACACAATCCAACATGTTCCACAGAAGAGAATCAGTTATATTGTTTGTACACATGGTACTTTACATATATATCTGTTTGTTTAAGGTGTCCAGGTGATGCAGACAGGCTGGACCAGAGAGTGAGAGACAGAACTGGTCTCCTCACAGCAGTGAACTTCATCACAGGTACAAAGACTCTTTTTTTCATACTGTACAAAGAATCAAGAAAAATATTGGTTTAAATTAGGGATGCTCCGATCGATCGGTCACCGATCGAGAACGGCCGATACTCACTCTCTACCGATCGATCGGTGCTCTCTAAACATGCCGATCGCGAGAGCCGATCGCATGACGTAAAATACATGACACTTTTCTCTGTGTGCGGCAAAACAAGCTCGCCAAAATGGCTTCACCGGTCTGGCATTATTTTAAGGTGTCCGAAAAATACAGTAAAATAGCGGTATGCAACGTGTGTGAAGCAGAAATCCTGCAGCTCCGCCCGCCGGACCGGTAAGCGCAGCGAAACACACACACAGGGAGAACCAGACCGCAGTTCATTTCCTCATATTCCAAACGAGAAATTACGGTAGCAAATCACCCGGTTCTTTACGACCAGAACTATTAACGGGATACAAACCGGAGGAACCAGGCATGGAGGGAGGTGGCAGAGACAGTGGGTGAAACTGGTAGGTTTTCGCCTATTTGGGAGTTTATATATATATATATATATTGCTCGCATAAAATCCCCGGGGTTTTTTGCTTTGTATGTCGGGGGCGGGAGATTCATGTGATTGGTTGTTGGTCGCGTTGCTCGCAAAAAATCCCCAAGCTTTCAGACACGCCCAGCTCCAAGCTTTTCAAGATTTTTGAAAAGCTGCTGTGTGGACGTACCGTAAGAGTTAGACCTAACACACTTAGCTATTTTATCTACCTTTGGAACAAGCTAAACTAGTTATTATAAATATATGTATTCTTCATTGTCGGGTCACTCATTACTGGATCAGTGAGCTGCATGAGATACTGACAGGCTGTCAGGAGGGGGGGGAGAGGGAGAGAGGAAAAGAGAGTGCTTCCGCTAATTTCTCCCGTGTTATTATCCAAAGTGAATGTAAACTTGAATAATGTACATAATTTGAATGTAATAATTAAGTTGATTGTTGTTTGTGGAAGCTCCAGTGAATGAGCATTAACTGAGTTTTAAACATCACTTTAAATGGAAGATTTAAAGTGATGTTTAAATCTTCCATTTAGATTCCACTCGATCGGTATCGGCCGATACTGATTCCGGCGATCGGCCCCGAAATTGGCAATCGGAGCATCCCTAGTTTAAATAAATGAAGTATTGACTTTAATACACTGATATACGTTCCATTAAACAATACTAAATACTAGATCACCTACACATCAGTGAAGTTGAGGGTTTTTTCCATGCAAAGGGTTACATTTAGATGTTAACAAGCAATATGACTTTGTCAGCTTTCTAATTTAATGTATTGAAGGCAAAGCTATTTAACACATAGTGAGAACTGCTACTATTTATCTCTCAATATTGTCTGTAAAACGTGTAAACGTGGTAAAAGTTATTCTTTCAGTGAGACAACAGAGCAAGCTTCTACAGTTGCACTACGTTTTGATAACAGTTAAATATTATTTTGATAATAACATATATTTCAATGTGGATGAACTTCATACTGTTCATTCATAATCTGATTACAATTTAAAAAATAATTATATCAACAGCCCCGAAACACACAAACACACCTTTCATAAATAACACACTTGTTCTGCAATAGTGTTTTATGTTTCCTGTCATTTTTGTTAGGAAAGGACATGCCTGAAAGACACGACTCGGCATCTCCTCTTTCTCTCAGGGTCATGAAGAACTTCCAAGAGGAACATTAAAGGCTGATGTTATGAGATTTTAAGACCAGTACAGGACATTCACTAAGAAACTACTTATATTGTGAAAACAAAGATCTGCGCACCGAATATTTTTGTAGTCTATCAGGACCATAATTTGTTTGTGACGCTGCCTGCACCTCAGAGAAGGGGTGGTTATAGTCAGGCTTATAAAGTGTGGCGAAAAACACAGTCAGCTGATGGGATGCATCTATTTCCACATCTATCAATCAATCAATGTTTATTTATATAGCCCAATATCACAAATGTTACATTTGTCTCAGTGGTCTTCACAGTGTGTACAGAATATCAGTATGACAATACGACACCCTCTGTCCTTAGAATCTCACATCGTACAAGGAAAAACTTCCAAAGAAAACCCAGTTTAAAGGGAAAAATGGGAGAAACCTCAGGGAGAGCAACAGAGGAGGGATCCCTCTCCCAGGACGGACAGACGTGCAATAGATGCCGTGTGTAAATTGAAAAGATAATACATTTGCAACATAGGTAGTCCAAATGTTTGGAAATGCATGTGTGTATAATAGGAAGATGAATCCACGAGGATATCCATCCAGGACCACAGCAACAGGCACAGCCACGACTCAAGATCCAGGGCTCGCGATCCAGGACACAGGACCGCAGGATCATCCATGACTCCGGATCCCAGCGTATATAGACACCAAAAAGAAAGACATTTGGGGAAGCTGGGTTAATCGGAACATGAGAGTACACAGGTATAGACAGAGAGAAGGAAGAAGTAAGATGTCCCCCGACAAACTAAGCCTATATCAGCAAAACTAGGGGCTGAATCTAATCAGCCCTAACTATAACTCTACACTCCATCAGCTGATTATTTCTATTTGCCTCACTTTACGAGCTTCACATCACCTGTGCCTTGTACCGCAGAGTTTGCAACATCACAAATAAATGGGGCCAATCTTCAGTCGGATGTGAATGTGTAATCTAACATTTTCAGTAAGAATAATGGACAAAATAAATACAAATACAATTTATTGAAATGTGAACCAAAAGTTAATCAAACATCTTTTAAATAAAAAGCACATATGGACAGAAGGTGTAAACCTATTAAATGTATAAGTAAACACATTTAGTCAAATAACGTGATCAAATAAAGATTGGTCTTTAAATACATGTTGTCTTTTGAATTGTTTGTCTAAAGTCAAGGATCTAGAACTGGCACTTAGTTTTAATGATACAGTCTGGTTATTATGCTGTTTTGAGGAGGCCTCACAGGTAAGAGTACTAACTAGCTACCATCATATGTACCTTAGCTTGACTTAAACGTATAATTAAGATATCAAAATATAAATAACTAATGTCATGCAAACATATTAATATTTGCTTGATTCCAGAGTTGAATTTAGCACAATTGCATACAAACGTGAAGGGATTTTAAGATTCTGAAGTCTTCGTTCTAAATAGAAAATAGCATGGATAATTTACAAAGGCTTTAAAAACACAGCAGGAGCCATTATTCCAGTACAGTTCAATTGGTTTTATTTTCATAAACGGTTATCAACCGTTAGTGCCAAAGCAGTAGGCTATACTATATTAATTACTGCTGTAGACTACAACCACTACTTGTTTAGCTAGCATAAACTCAACAAAGCTAGCGTTAGCTGGCTAACTGACGTTATTTTTGCCGCTAAACTGCACGATATAAAACGGTAGTCTTCAAAGCGGATTTAATCCTCAATCACAATAATAATATTCAAAGTAATACTGGGCAAAATGTACCGTTGATTGACGCGCCATGTCAGCGGACTGGTAGCAACACGAACCGTTAGCCCCGCAGTCATCCGGTTCGACCTGACTGACTGTGACTGACCCAAGCCTCGTTGTTCTGATAGCTCCGCCCCTTCGCTCCAACCCCCCTCCCCCACATCTACAGGTGAAAATTACTTTTGAGACAATTTATCGCAAGAAGTGTAGCAAAAGTCAAGACCGTAGATTCGTCGATTTATACTGCCACAGAGCAGATTCGTCAAGTTGTAAAACATTTTTTCTTCTTCTGTGACTTCAAATTTGGTTCACAGTTACGTGGATATTTTATACAAGTGTACATTTGGTTCACAGTTACGTGGATATTTTATACAAATGTAAATGTATGCACACAAGCTCAGATTTTTTTTCTGCAAGTGCTCACATCAGGTTTTACACGCTCTCGCATTTTGCACCATATCTACCTTCATACTATGGACATCATCCACACCAAGACTTGCCCAGGGCACAAGATCTGAGCAAGGTTTCTGTGAACACAATGCATGTGAAAGTTAAGAATAAGTACAATTTAATTCAACTTTATAAGTACTTGAAAATCATGCAGAAAATCTTTGAACACTGTTGAAACAAACTTGAACTTCCAAAAAAAAAGTCATTAAGGGGTAAAACAGAACAGCCCCGCTGTCAAGTGGCATCTATGGTTCTGTTCAATGCCTTTTATTTAATACAATGTATCCCATGTTAGTTCAAATAAAACAGAGCCATAGATTAAAAAAAGATAGACAAGTGGTCTAAAACAGAACTACCACTGTCCGGATGTAATGTAACTGCGCCAAAAAACCTGAATGGTTTGGTGCGACTATCATCTCTCCAGCCAGTGCCACGGAGGGGATCTAGAAAGAAAATCTCCCTAGCTTGTGGCCTCAGTATCTGTTAATATCACATGTTCCAATATCAACAGGTATACTTTGACATACAAACGTTATATTATAAAGTTGTAGGATCTGTATAACTATATTAAGCGTTGAATTTAAAGATAGAAACACATTTTCGGCATGACAAACTTCATTGTACACAGTAAACAAACAAGAGCAAAGACTGAACTACATGTACTTACACAGAGTGTCCAGTGTCCAGGTTCCCACACTGGAAGGAGAAGCCATTGGAGATTTGCTGCATTTTCCTGGAAAAGCAAAAAACCAGTTGTGTTGATGAGACTACAGTAATGAGTTGGTTCACGAATATGGAGCAGCAACATGGATAATCATGATAAAAATACCGGCAGGTGTTGCATCGGACTCAGCGAAGATGGTGGAAACCAGGCAGCTATAACATGGCTGTTGGCAGCAAACACGCCATCTACAGTACTCTCTGTAACAGATGTAGTTTCATAATGTAATATATTATAATTGGTTGGTATAATATACAGGGGCGGTTCTAGGGCAGTGCCCCCCTAACACTGACCTCTGAATTTAAATATAGGTTATGCATAGTATAGTTATTAGTATTTCTCAAGTAGTGCAAAAATAATATAACGTTTTCAGGACTTTGCTTATACAGCAATCCTACTATTTTGAAGCAACACAAATGTAGTTTTACTTACTGCATCACTAGGACATGCACGTCCTAGTAGCGACAGCGCACATTTGACAGCAAATAAGTGAGACTTAAAATCAAAACATTTTAAACCGCAGCAAAAACAAATAATTTATTCAGGGATACTTACCTTCTCCATCTACTCTGACACTATGATTAACAGAACATAACTGCTACCCCGGAAACAGGATGCAACGCGTCATCTGTGAAGCTCTGCCCACGTTGAGCTCCCGCCCACATTCAGCTCAGGGAGCGGGCCTACCTGAATGCGCGCGCAAGCACACTGTATAGAAGGCGGCCTCGCCTCCTGACCGTCATCCCTTTCTCCTCAGCGAGCAGGATAACAACTGAATGTAAACGAGAGAAAAGAAAGAAAGTATTGTATCGAAGATGGACTCACCACTCCTTGAGCCCCGGCCCTGTCCTTCGTGCCCTGGCTTAATTGCGGGTGCTGATCCCCATCGCGTCTGCTTTGAGTATCTGGGGCCTGACCACGCTGCGGACGGCCTGACCCAGTCTCCGGCCTGCAATGCCTGCCGCATGCTCGCACGGCTCAGCCGCCGGCATCGTCTGGAGCATTTTCAGGCATATTATGTCTCGCCGGAGGAGGCGGAGGACCAGACCCGGCGTCATGTAAGTTTCGGGGTGGGCCTGCAGTGGTAAATCAAATGCCCGCCCAGAGCCGTATGTCTGCCGCCAGGTCTGCGGAGGACCAAGATCTCGAGGTGATGGAAATGGAGGAACAGGATGTCGCGGGAGAGGTGCCATTCGTGTTTGCCATTCCGGCGGGGCGGTGGCGTCACGTCACGTGTGGTTAGGACTCACCGCGCTGTCCAAGAAGGATCGAGAGGATCTCCTTGGAGCCCCCGTTTCCATGGAGGGGCTCTTTGGATCGACTGGAGGAAGAAAGGGTGAAGCTCAGCCGCATGCTGCCGCTGGCTCTTCCTCTGGCTCCTCCTCAGGGGAGAGAGCGCGGCGCTATGGTGAGAAGGAGAGAGAGGCGCTGGTACACAGCCCCCGCGACTCGCCGCTCCCTCTACCTCCTCGGCTTGCCCCGCGGAACCGGCTCAATAGCGGCATTCGCAGGGCTGGGCTGCTCTACCCCGGCAAGCCCCACCTCAGCAGAGGGCTTCGGGGTGGGGTGCATCGTCCTCCCGGAGCTGACTGGCGGTGGGAGGAAAGCGTCCTGGCGGAGAGAATAGGCTTGTTTGAGACAAGCGAGACCTGCGCAGACCTGCGCAATTTCGATCAACGTCTTGCTAGTGCGTTGCATGATGGTTAGTCATTTTGTCCGACTTGCTCTGGAGGCTCGCCTACATGAGACGTTGAAATCTCGCGGCACAAAGACGCCCGCAGCCTTGAGAGCGAGGCGAGGCGCGGCGAGGCGCGGCTAGGTGCGGCGAGGCGGAACAGTTCCTCTCCGCGGGCTGCGGAAGTGAAATGCTTGATGGGAAACGGCTCGCTGGTATCTCGAGCTGAGCGCTCATTGGTGGTTTTTACCCCGTGCTGCTGATGAAACTCCAAAAGTTTGTTGTTGTTTTGTGTCAGTTTTACGTCGCCCCTTCCATTCACATTTTTCATCATTGTTCCACAATGTTTATCATCATGAAATTAATATCTATATAGTTTATACTATACTTGCTTGTGTTAGAAATTAAAATCAATGTTTTATGGCATAATGTACCTTAAACATACCGTCAGTTTAAATGCTATTTTATTCTGGAAAAACCCGGAAGTTCTCAATACCAAGCTTTTATTCTGAAAATCCGTCATGACGACATCCGGGACTACTGCCCATTAGTATCATTAAAGTGGCTATTGACGCCATTAACATGTATTACATATAATGTTATGAAAGAGATAAGGAGGAGAAAGGGCATGTGGAAGTAAGCAATGAATGTAAAATGTCGAAATCCTCTGTTTAACGCGATATCGGACACAGGAGAACGAGGGGGGAAGTCCCCTGCGTCACTACAGCTCCCAGAGAGGAGGAGCGAACAGCCAGCAAGCGGGAAAGACGAATGCTTGTAAGGGCTCTTCTGCACGGCCATCACAGGGGGAGGAACCTTCTCAGAGACTCCATTTAGTCTCCTTTTTAAGCTTCTTACCTGGACGTGAGAATAACCAACACAGCATAACATTTGGTGATTCCGCCCGACGTGTTCTCGTTTCGCCAGGGAGAGCAGTTGCAGTTTTCAAAGGAGTTTGAACAATGCTAGCAGATATACACTCGGGCCCAATAAAGAAAGGTAAAAGAAGTACCTGTTTATTCAAAATCTTCAATAGATTACATAGTGAACAATAGGATTGTGTGTCTGTCTGGTAAATTGGACTCCTGAGAGACTGCCTAAATTAATGTTAAAACAACCACATTTATAACAATAACAATTATATACTTGGGGCGTTGCTTTGTCACAAGCAGGGTGAGTTCATATTTCTTCTTTTTCTTACATTTAACTCCGCATGTTACTAATTTGTGTGTGTTAGTATTTTAACTATAAATGTGTGTGGTCATTGTACTTTGGATAGGTGTCTTGTTGCGTTTTCATGTAGTAGTTAGTTAGCCTATGACGTAAGGATATATATGTCCATTTAACGATTATTGTTAAGATCTATGAGACATAGCGAGTTGGTTACGGGCCAAGTAATTGAAAACCAACAAGGCATAGCGAGTCAACTTCGGGTTGAGTAACTGAAGACAGTGCTAGTCGAAAACAGTTGAAAACTGTTTTAAAAAAGTCCTTTTTTGAGGAAAAGGCTTGATTTAAGGTGTAAGCCTTTATCAGTGGTCATAACTGTTCTATTTTCAACCAAGATATCGCGGGTGGAATACAGTATTTGGGGTTACGACAGCATTACGTTAAATTGACGACGGTCATTTAATAGTCGCTGATTGGTTCCCATACTACATCCACCTAGCGTGTCTAAATGGCAGCAGTTGACTGTAGTGGACTATAAAGTCAAATATTACGCAGATAAGTTTATGGCTTAAGCGTAAAGGGTTCCTAACTTTAAGTGATGATATCAATAAGATAAAGCCCATTTGTTCATAGTAAACTAGATAGAAATGTTATTTTAAACTGCTGTGTTGTTTTGTGTTGAATTTTCTTGACAAGATTGCCCCGCCATTATTTAAACCACCCCTGTGAGAGACAGGAGGTGTGTTATCAAATCCCTTGGTTCTTCAGGTTAAAGGTTGGAAAATCAGTTGCCATCTTGTTTTGCCCTCATGCTGAAAATAAGACACACGGAAGTCGCCATTTCGTGAAATGCTAATTGAAAGTACTCTGTTTGTTTTTACACACTCAGTCACACTCACATGATGTTAGGCACTCCATATTGAGAAGGACAAATCATATCTCTTGGCAGAGTTGGAACTATAAAATAGACAGGTTATCTTACCGTGGGAAGTTTGGTATTTGTAGGAGTCTGGTTTTGGAAGTATTTTTGCTTCGGTTTATTTGAGATATTCTTGTTTACAAGTGTGTATTGGCGTTTTTCATTTGAATATTCTTGTTTGCAAATGTGTTTTGGCGGTTGTGGGCTGTGTTGTTTAACCATATTCTAATTTTCTTCCCATTTTTAAGGAAATAAGCTACTTCTTGTTAAAAAGATGTCAGTTTTGCAACAGCTATCCCTAGTGGATTGAGCTGCAAATTACAACCGCGCACTCTGTTGGTAATACAGAATTATTCTTCATTTTAAGTGTTATGAATGAACACATGCGCCAATCGCCAGGATAGAATTACAAAGTGGTTTCTAATTATAAGAAACTTTACATAATAGACTTTCAAACTACACTGTAGAATATTCAAACACCAATTGATTGACTGTACACAGGATTTAGATTAGCATATCTCAAAGTCAAAACGATACACTGTACAATTTGTTTAACATTTCAGATTTCAAAATTTGCATAATTTGTATTTTTTCATTTACGTTATTAATATTTTATAAAAAACGTTCTCAAAAAAAAAAAATCTAACTTAAAAAAAAAAGAAAATTGTTAACAACTAAAAAAAACACTCGGATTTAAAGTTAAGTTCGGATGACATAAGATATTATTTATCAAGAACGAAGGTGCTAGTCGGGGAATTAGTGTTTCAATGTTTGCTAACTTAATAATATTCATTCGAATAGGAAGAGAGCATGTCACCGAAAGAAACTAAGTTGAGACCAGAAGCAGAGTCAGGCTCAACTGCAGATATTAAGGAAAGGGTAAAAATCAGATCAGATGCTTTAACCTTTTCAATTAAAAGACAGAAGACATGGAACCAAATAGAGAAACTGTTGGAACGGTGGCAAACAAGAGGACTGATTCCAGCAGATGATCAACCTGGACCAACCAAAGCCCATAGAATAGCAGTGCTCCACTATGAGCATGAACAATGCCTACAAAAGCTAACTATATGGAGGGAAGCTGAAGAAAGATTTATAAGAGTTACAAGTCTGATACTCCATCTGGAATATGCCAGCCTATTGGCACACAGCATAAATGAGGTCCGAGTAGCAGACCTGCCAGTGAGGGAAGACATAGCAGAAAAAACAAAAGACACCGTAGCTTGTAGGAACAAGACAAGGAGAAGGGAGGGGAAACTTCCAGAGATTCAGGTGCAGAATAAAAATTCCGAGGAAGACAAAGTGGCAGAGGAGGAGAGCCACGATCAAGACGTAGAACAGATGAAGGCTGCTACAAATGTGGTCAGCTGACACATTGGTCCAGAGAGTGTCCGCAGAACATTGCACCAAACAACGGCCCTCCATGCAGATACCCCGGGGAGGTTTCCACGATGACGACGGAGGCAGGGGGTCCCAGAGATGTCAAAGGCGAACAGGGGTGCCAACCATGACCCAAATGCCACTGACACCCTGGCATCAACCACAACAATGAGGAAGCTCAGAGGACCTGACCACCAGGTGATGCATCTTCAGCACAAGGGTATTTTGAAATCCAGCTACATTGAGCCATATCTGTCACCACAGGAGGGAGAGGTTTAATGTAAAACATGACAGTGAGTAGCATATTGCATTTACACATAAAGCATAAAACATAGTAGAACATTTAGCAGACTATTTTTGTAACTATGAGAAGGAAAGAGATTACGAGTGATGTTGTTCCCCTACACAGAAAACTATTGTGTCCACACAGCTAGTGAGGTCAAGACGATGGGGTTCCACCCAAAATATGAAGACGGAAACCTAGTACTCGCCCAAGACGGAGGATCCTTACCTCCTGTTTACACCGACTGCAGTTCGAGGGGCGGCGATACACCAGACGTGGAACTGTTGAGACCTAAAAACAGAAACTCGATTCTGCTGTGGTGAAGTCTGGCTACAAAGGGAGGTGTCCGATAGGGTCGCTTGTCTCAAACCAGTGAAGAAGTCAACAAGAACCCAGCAGAACTAGAGAGTGACTGTTGGCGGGAGAACAGTGACAGAGCGACAGAGACTGGCCCAACATTCTCCAGCCAGTACATAGATAGACCCCGTCAGAAAACCGGGGCTGTGTTTAAAGGGGAACTTCATTTACTGTTAGTGGAAGTGTAGTTTTTTTTAGTAAAAATTATGTGATTTTTAGAGTCAGATTACATTATTCTCATAAACAACATTTTATAATCGGTTAGAAGTATCTGTTTTAAGGCAATGAGCTGCAAACTAAATAACATAACACTGATTGAGAGCTTGGATGAAGAAGTTGTAGGGTTTTTACAACAGTTTCAAGAATCAGTTTTTATTTATTTTTTCTTGAGTGACTTTACTGATTTATAGTGTAGTGCGTAAGGCAATATCTCTTTTTGAGTGAGGGGCACCAGCCCTCCATGCATGTCACCCTCTGTGAGAATAGTTCGTATTTTCCCTCTAGTTTGGAGAAATATTATTTTATCATATGTTTGTTCAGCAGTATCAAACAATCCTCTAATCCTAGAGTTATTGAGACGCATTAGCGACACCAGGGGTATTGTTTTTCGCAGCAACCAGATGCACAATACCAGGACAAAAGCCATTCCTGAAACAAGTAAACACATTTTTGTGCTAATGGCAGATTTTAGTGAATATGTTTGTATACCATCAGAAAGCCATACATCATATGATATATTTTGTACACCTTATGGCTACACGGAGAAGTTATATTTATTTTGTGCAACGTTATGGGTTTTACATGTCCTGTTCAGAATAGGGTAATCATTGCAATATTGATTGAGCATGTTATGCTCAAAGGAGGGAGTGGCATGATTATACAGATATGTTGATTTCAGTGACGTTGTAGTTAATGAATAATAACATGTATTTAATAATAGGTGACATAACGACAAAAGGTATGCTGAAGCTTGGGCCTCCTCCAAGGAGGGAGTATTCCAGTTTTAGATATTAGATGAATAGAAGTGATGAATATGTCAGAACTCTGAGTAATATTATCCAAGTTTTGTCTACACAGGCTGGGAAAGCTACAGAGATACCAGACGAGACACCAGAAGAGACTCCTGTTCGGCCAGGTGAATGGGTGAGGGTGAAAGTTCACAAAGTGAGCTGATCCCGGTGGACGGAACAGTGAGAAGTTGTAATGAACTTCACACGAGCTCCGGTTTAAAGGTAAAGAAAAAGGAGCAAATTGACACCACCTCACACATGGTCACCCTTCACCGGCAACTTCCAGAACATTATTGGGAGTTAGGACTGATTTGGCAGAGCTGGAACAAAACAATAAATAGAAATAAGATAAAGATAGAAACAGCTCAAAAGACGAATTGTCTATATATTTTTATAGATTGTACACTAAAGTGAAAACCTATTTTTTTTGTTTTACATCTGAAAAAGAGTCCAATTTTCGTATACGTTATTATAGTACTCATTATTTAAATTCTGTAACTGACACAACCATGGAGAAAATAGAGATGATGTCAAGAACAAAGCCAAACCAATTGTGGGGTCCCCTAGGGATAAGAGTTAGAATAGCATTGTTGATTGTGCTCATTACACTTGGCACCTTTTTGGTTGGATGGGGAGTACAATAAGTAAGACATGATCCATTAGTTCACTCATAGAGAATGCTCACATCACTAACAAAACTCCAACTGTGTTTCAGAGAGTTTCACTTATCCCCAGAGCCAAAAGATCAGCTGAGCAACAAGAGGAGGAGTTAGAAATACTCGGTCCCAAAGGTGAGGCGGTTACAATCAAGATGATTCACCCCCCATATATGCAGTTCTTGTATCAAGTGATCGGGATATGTAAGTGATGGGGATTTACAGATTAGGGGAATCTCCAAATACACTGGATCCATGTTTTAGTCTGTACCAGAAACACTCCCTGTTAAGTTTATGGACAACCGACCGGTGACCTGAGCAAAATTATTGAAAATGATTACAGTAGAAACTGGCTACTAGCCCACAAGTACAGCTTTGTACTTACAAACTCCCCAGCTGCAGATTGTGGCGACATTGCAGATATGTCCAGTCACAAAACTTACTTATGTTCTAAATAACAGTGAGATTTAAAGTAATGGAGAAAATATGGGGACGTTCTTTTATAGTGTGTGAAATATGTGGTGCTTGAAATATGTGGTGCTTGAAACATGTAGATATTTTTAATTTATACAAGAAAATGGTTTCCTGAAAGAGTTATTTGGAGTAGCCATGTTACAGTGGGTGAAAGCAATGTTTAGGGATATGGCACAACCATTAGTAGACATTAATTGGGTTTAGATGACATTTAACATCTAAGACAGATAGTAAGATTATGAAAATGGAGTAGAAAGGATTGGATATATTTTTCCTCAATGTGTTGGAATTAGCTATCGGTAATGCGTTCCGAGATCTCTCTCTCTCTCTCTGCCTGTCAGACTGCTACGACCCCATCTTCAGACAAATGACTTCACCGCAGGAGACTCCTCCTCCATCGAACAGACAGAGAACCCGAGCTGAACCAACAACAACCTGAGGCATCCAGAACCAAACCAGCATGCTGACAAAGAGGCAAACTCATCGGTCCCTCAATCAGGACCAAACTGAGCCACGACATTTGGCACAAGAGCAGAGGGTGGGACATCAGAGTGTGGGACATGAGAGCGGAATACGCCCTCCATGCAACAGCGTAGAGACTGAAAAGGAGGAGATGAAATGCAAAGCAGTTGGGCCACTGAAAAGAGTTACAGCGGGAGGATTCAAGAGCGGATGGACTAAGGAGAAGGCAGAACAGAGGAGAGGACAGGACGGAGGAGTTGGCATGGGCCAGCAGAACCTGAGGGGGTCGTGGCTTGACGACCAGAGGGGGAGAGAAGGAACACGGGAGTGAGTGAGTTTACACATAAACACACTTATTAGAAAATAATCCTAAAAACACACTGAGGGTAGAACATATTATTCAATCTTTTCATCATATAAACAAATTATTCTTACAGAGATTCTTATTCATGTGAGAATTTGGGGAAGATTTAATTTGTTACAATATAGAAAGCAGACAAATCTTTATTTGAATGGAAAATGTTAAAGGTCGAGCTAGAACCAAGCCAAAGAAAGTATTCCAATCTGAAGTATTGATGTCTCCATTGTAGCATGGATATTACCATAGGAGAACTGTTAAGGTGGAAACAACATTTGTTTGTCGAACCAGATGTAGAGTTTTAAAAAGACACTAGGCAAAGAGCGATTGCAAATTTAAATTTTGAAAAACTAGTATAATTGGGAGTACTACATACGGGGCCTTGGATCACTCATTTTAATGGTGCATATTTTCAACAACAAATATCGTTCAGGGAGAAGGGGTCGCTCAACCCACCCTGCAGATGTTTTAAATCTTACTTGCCCCTTCAGAGGGAGCGCACGGCCCCAGAGTATGAGTTTTAAAAGACAAGTGCCACCACCTCCTAATGCTCATCCATTTAATCAGTGATGACCTGACATTTAGAGACGTTATTTAAAAGGAGAAACATATCTGCCATGAGTGAACATTCCTGAATTGAACTACAAACCATTAAAGAAACCACTTCTGTTTTTAAAGTCCTTGTTAAAGGAGGGAGTAATTATCACATGCTCGGGCACCCAAGGTTCCACACACTGTTAAAGGGGTTAGCATGGTTCTTCAAGGAGACCAGAATTGAAGATAAATTAGTATAATGCGTTGGTGATATTCCACTGGTTTTCACACCATTTCAGGGATTTTATCACATCATTAGAACAGACCACCCAAAGCTACTGAAGTGGGAACTTTCAAGTGATGAAACTCTACAACTGTTGTAACTGACCAAAATCTTCTCCCAGAAATGACTGTCTAGAATGCCGTACCCCAGAGTAGATGTTTGGTGGTATCATGGAACTAAAACCTTGTACTCAGTCTTGCCACAGGATTGGACTGGGACCTGTGCACTAGCACAGCCAGTGATATTTTTTATGCAGTTAATCAACATGGCGAAACCCCCCAAAGCCAGTAGGGCTAAGAGACCAGTCCCAGGGGGAGTTTAGGCTCCACAGTGTACAAGGATAGCATAGGGGCTGTTTAGAGTTCTAGGTGAGGCCCCGATTAATTTATTCCGGTAAATTACTCTGACCTCACTAATTGACCCGACCGAAGTTACTGAGTCTATGTAAGTTTACTGCTTGGCTCAGATCCACCAAACGTCAGCAAGATCTCACCTCTATTAACTCCCCGAAGAACCAGGTTCAATTAACTGCTGTTTCTATTCAGACAACTCTTTTTTAATCTGTTTAAGCGATCCCGAAGGATTTTGGTATCAGTAAATGGGGTGTGTTCCTACCTAAACATGTGTGTGGCAGGGTGCAGTATTACCTTTGAAGCAGGAGAGGAGAGCACAGATTTTCCCTTTTTTATTGTCCCAATCCGAAAGGTGAGATCAGTTTATTTGAAGAAAAAGTAGGTCCAAACCAATACAGAGTCTTTATCTTTTAACACATTATAATCATACAAAACATATCAAAATGGGGTTATATATTTTTTATCTAAAACCTTAATTCATATTCATTCAAAAGCCCAAATCATCTATTCCGGTCGTTATAGCAACTTCCAGCATAAAATCATGTATTCCGGATCGTTTTAACTTTCCAGCATAAAACCCAAATCATGTATTCCGAATCGTTCTAGCAACTTTCCAGCATAAAACCCAAATCATGTATTCCGAATCGTTCTAGCAACTTTCCAGCATAAAACCCAAATCATGTATTCCGAATCGTTCTATTAACTTTCCAGCATAAAACCCAAATCATGTATTCCGAATCGTTCTAGCAACTTTCCAGCATAAAACCCAAATCATGTATTCCGAATCGTTCTAGCAACTTTCCAGCATAAAACCCAAATCATGTATTCCGAATCGTTCTAGCAACTTTCCAGCATAAAACCCAAATCATGTATTCCGAATCGTTCTAGCAACTTTCCAGCATAAAACCCAAATCATGTATTCCGAATCGTTTTAGCAACTTTCCAGCATAAAACCTTACCGAGAGCCGTCTAACCCAGCTCTGAAAGACAGAGCCTACCGGGAGAGAGTATACCAGGGGTTTCCCCCTCTCTCCCCCAACGAAATCCAAAAAAGCCAGTCTTTTTATGCTCAAAAAACCGGATAGAAAACCCACAAACACCTCCTCTATACCCAACCAACATATTCTATTGGCTCTGGCATAAGACACACCTTCCCAAGTTTGTGTAAAACAAAACATGACTGGACATATTCTATGACTATGACATAACCACCTTTTTGAGGCCTCCATGTGTTTCTGCTTAAGTCTGGAGCCCCCCTCCCTGCAGTGAGAGGAGAGGAAAGAACCTGCCTACTCTCTTATCAGAGAGCAGGGCATAAATCATAGGCCTTGCACTCAACTTAACAAACCACTTTGTTTTGTTTATGCTGTAAATATAGAAAAACCTAAAATATGAAGCATTTTCATTGTGGGTTATACAAGAATATAATTGATTATATTTGATTATAACTAACTTTCGTTTTAAGTATTTACTTCATACTATGAAGCTCTCAACAGGGCCCAGGAGAGGCCTAGATGTTGCATTTCCATGTCCTAACGTACCGATTGATCACGACGGCCTATTCTAGAGAACATATTACTTTCATACCTTAAATGGTATGAAAGGAGGGAGGGTACATTTCTCATGAGGAGACGGTTACAAATGCTAGCAGAACAAGACGACCCATATACAGATATTGATGAGATTGTTCAATGAATGTCCAGCTGATGTGATACTTTAAATTATGAAATCATGTGAAGAAGTGAGCAAACTAAAATGCTAAAATGGAGTGAATCCATTTATTCCAAGATAGTTTGTTTATTCATTATTATTTTTTCACTATTCTAATATGATAGATCTCATGTTTTATAAATCATTGCTATTTTAAAATGGTTTGTTTCTTTTCACTTTGTAAAAACAAGTGCCTTAACACTGAGCGTGGTGTGGGAAAGGTTTCTGTGAAAGGAGGGAGGAAGAAATGTTCTAATACCAAGCCATTGCTGCCATTTTGAAGAATGATATTGAATGTTAACACGAGAAGTTATTCACAAGGGAACACTTTTATGTTTAAGCACAGTCAAAGTAGTTTTTGTAAAGTTGAGGCTATTGAACCATTCCATTTTGATTGTATGTTTTTAATATGAGTTATGTACTATGCAGAGTTCAGATGAAGAACTCATTGATTTCAGTATTATACACACCTTTTAGGTGTGTAAGGAGGGACTGTTAGAAATTAAAATCAATGTTTTATGGCATAATGTACCTTAAACATACCGTCAGTTTAAATGCTATTTTATTCTGGAAAAACCCGGAAGTTCTGAATACCAAGCTTTTATTCTGAAAATCCGTCATGACGACATCCGGGACTACTGCCCATTAGTATCATTAAAGTGGCTATTGACGCCGTTAACATGTATTACATATAATGTTATGAAAGAGATAAGGAGGAGAAAAGGCATGTGGAAGTAAGCAATGAATGTAAAATGTCGAAATCCTCTGTTTAACGCGATATCGGACACAGGAGAACGAGGGGGGAAGTCCCCTGCGTCACTACAGCTCCCAGAGAGGAGGAGCGAACAGCCAGCAAGCGGGAAAGACGAATGCTTGTAAGGGCTCTTCTGCACGGCCATCACAGGGGGAGGAAGCTGCAGACTTTCTCTCCTGACTGAACAATATCCTGCTTGTAACATTACCGCGCTTTTTATTAATTAAAGTACCAATTTTGAACCTTCTCAGAGACTCCATTTAGTCTCCTTTTTAAGCTTCTTACCTGGACGTGAGAATAACCAACACAGCATAACACTTGCACTGCTTACCGTTTTCATACTTTATATATCTTAGCATATTCATACACACTTTTCATACTGCTCACAGGCTGATATATAGTGTATTCATACCCCTCACTGTTTATTCATCATTCAATTCATTCTATATGTTATTCTGTAGATTGTGTACATTACTTTTCACTTTACTGCTTGTTGCACCTGATTAGAAGCTAAACTGCATTTCGTTGTCTCAGTACCTGTAATATGTGCAATAACAATAAAGTTGAATCTAATCTTGAGCAGGAACAAATGTATTTACTTAGTACATATCTGACATTAACGATTAAACACATGTGTGCATTCTTTATAAATGCAAACCGAGTCAAGCCGACTCCGGAGGTGGCGGTATGCACCTTAAAGTTGTTTGCAATCTGCCAAAAAAACGAGAGAAGAAGAAAAAGAAGAAGACGAAGCCGACTCCGAGCTCTCCGACTTCAGGCGAGCTTTTTGAGACCTTCCCCGGCTGCGATCGGCTATTCTCGTCTACTTTCGAGGCAAGCCGCAACACGTCTCAAACAAGCCTAGTGGCTCTCTCCACCCAGGACGCGAGGGCAAATCCCGCCTCCTCCCTCTTTAATGCAAATATTGTGAAATACTCCAATAAAAATGATTGCATTTATCCCAGTCTAAGTGTAATTTGTCTCCACACTTCCACATAATGTTAACCGTACAGATTCCCCACTCGCTGCCCCAGTTGTAACTCCAGTAAAGGAAGCAGCTAGTGGGCATGCGCATGTGAGAGTGATAAATCACAAGTGCTATCAAAGCGCTATGCGGGTACAGGGTCATTATGGCCGGCGTGTGATTGTTAGGAGACACACCACGCCTAGTGTAAAGACTCCAATTAATGCATTTTATCTTCACGAGAGCGCGTTGCGTTCAGGGACCTCAGTAGAAAATCGGCCCTTTCTGTGTCAACCCCCCATGGGCCGAACTTCCTTTTATGGAGAGTTTGGCGGTGGAGTGATTCCCAGGGAGTACCACAGCTTCCTAGTTGTGGCTCCACAGCTGATGGCCTGTCCCCTAACGCAGTGTTATGGGGAATGGAAACTCAGGTGTGTATTAACAAAGTGGATGAAGAGGACACTGAAACGGGGTTACTCACTCCAGTTTTGCAGTGTCCCTCCTCCATTCAAAGGCGAAGCTATCTTCCCAGGAGGGGATAGGTTTCCTCTCGGCAGAGATTCAGGCCTTGGTGCAAAAACAGACGGTATCTGTTGTGCACTCTCGGCACAGAGAACAGGGTCTTTATTCCACGTACTTCCTGGTTCCCAAGAAGATGGGAGAATTCAGACCCATTCTAGATCTCCGCAGCCTGAATCAGCACATTGCCTGCAAAAAATACCATATGTTAACTGTAAAGCAGTTATTTGACCTAGGTCAGCCGGGCGATTGGTTCCATCGACCTGAAGGATGCTTACTTTCATGTCGAAATTGCTCCAGAGCACAGATATTATTTGTGTTTTGTCTTCCAGGGGATAGCCTACGAGTACAGCAGACTGCTGTTCGGCTACTCCCTATCCCCGCGCACGTTCAGCAAATGTGTGGCCACAGCGCTTCAGCCGCTTCGCGACCATGGCATGAGGGTTTTCTTTTATCTGGATGACCTCATAGTCATGGCCAGGTCCAGGGAATGGGCAATGTTTCATACAGCCCAATTGATCCTTCACCTAACCAAGTTGGGTTTTGCGGTCAATTGGAAGAAGAGCAATCCCATACCTCACCAACAGGTGCAGTATCTGGGGATGGTGCTCGATGCAGGCATGCTATACGCGCCACCCTGTCAAAGAGCAGACAGGCATCCCTGCTTCGGGCAGTTTGCAGACTGCGACAGGGGACAACGGTGACGGCTTTGACCATCATGCAGACTCTGGGTCTCATGGCGGCTGCTCACGTTGTGGTTAGGGTTGGGTACCGAGAACCGGTTCCGGTTCGGAACCGGTTCCAACATTACGATTCCAACGGCATCATTTAGAAATGTGAATTTCGGTTCCGCTTTTCGATTCCTGAGGAAATGTTTCTCGCCGCTCTCCGTAGCCTACTGCATGACTGCAGCGGGGCGGAAAATGTAGCGTTGTACCTACACTTTCTACAGTGTAACCTGAGACCAGGGCCGGCCCGTCGCACTGGCATTATAAATGTTCGCCTAGGGCGCCAGATCTGTGGAGGCGCTGCGCTGACAGCTCTGGGAGGGAAAACAAATGTTTTGACCGTTGGTGCTCATCCTAATTTTCGGCCTTGATGTAACAACATTCATAATTAAGTAAATGTAATACCCTTTTCATCCCGGTTACACTTTTCATTTGCCCTGTACGATGGGCGCTGCAAGTGATGAAAATGGGGGATGTTGGCTTATCTGGCAACCGCAGCTCACAGCCAAAGTGCGCGTGAGCGAGGGAGAAAGGCAGGGTGCACTGGAACCGGCGCTGTTGTTATTAGCATCTGGTGCTAGCTGCTCTGACGGAAGAAGAAGATGTGTCTACTACAATGATGTGGAGGAGAGTCCCCTCCAGTCAGACTGAGAGGCTGATAGCTACAGCTCAGTGAGGTAAAGGACTCTGAGTGTTAGATAGTTCACTTTAGTCTAAGTTATCTCAGTGGGTCTCAAACGTTTTGTTCACAATTTATGTAAACACATATTTCCAAGGCACTCTTTTATAATTATTGGGATAAAACAGGTTTGAAATAATTCCAATGTATACTATAGGACAGTAAACCAGACATATCGTTTTAAACTGGAGAGATAAAAAAATATGCATAAATAAAATAGTAAAAGAAGATATGTTATTTAATTATTCAAATGTAAACCGATCTTTTTCATATGGGTGTTTAGAGTTGTACCCCCTAGATCTAGTCTCTAGTAATTCTGCGTGTGCACCAGATTGAAGCATTTTACTTCAAAATGTTCAAACATTTCTTCCCTGTGTCAGTACCAGATGTGTTCGGGGTACCAGATGTGTTCGGGTGTATTTCCGTCGCTCCCGTCATCCGTCATATCCGTCTACTCACCTCCCTCTGCTCCCAGCGCTCTGCTGCCACACACAGGCCGTCTGCGGAACTGCAGCCGGAGGAACTCGGTACAGTTTGTTATGTGTATGTACTTGTGCACATAAATAATGTTTGCAGCCGGAGGAACTCGGTACAGCTTGTTATGTGTGTGTACTTGTGCACATAAATAATGTTTCTAATTATTTACAATTAAAAAATATATATATTCTGCGTTACTTCTACACTTTTATAAGGCCACGAGATTAGATAATTACGAAATGTGTAGATAGAATACATATCTTTCAGGTTGTTATTTTGTCATTGTTTAATGTTTTATTTATATTTTAGTATTTTTATATAGTATCTGAACTTTGGAGAGGAGTTGGGAGACACACGACACATCAAATCACATCTACAGATCAAGACGAAGCGACTGGAAGTAGGCTACTCCTAGCGTGAACATGTTTGTGAAAACGTGTGCAAAGTCTCCGAAAATCCTAATAATAAGCTCATATTTGAATTCCCCATAAAAAAACACATCATTCAGTAAAAACAAGGCACCACTGATCATCTGCTCCCTGATCTCTCTGCGAATTGAAAGTACTTATTGCCGGAGATCGGATGCTGTGGTTTTATTAAATGTGCCAAGTGCTAGGACTGTCTTATGGAAGAAAGCTTTCAGATGTGCAGCTCCACTAACATGGAACAGTCTGCAAAAAGAATGGAAAATTACCAAGCTAGTACCACTACATGTTTTTAAAGCTTGGTTGGATGCTACACAGTCAGATGCTGTTGGCACCTGTACATGTGGATAGATATGTTGTTCTGTTGTTTATGTTTTGCCTTTGATGTTATTCCATCCCATTTATCTCAACTCAAGTTAGTATTAAATGCAGACAACTCCAAACTCATATTCTCAAATGGCAAAAAGTTAACTTCTTTTCTCCCCAACATTTGTACTGTTCAAGGGACTGATATTTACATTGAAAGGGTCACTACATACACATATCTAGGTTTTATTATTGATCAGAATTTATCTTTCAAATCACACTGAAAATGTTGTTTTAAAAATTAGGTTTCTCCGTTCAGACAAGGAAACATTTGATCTCTGCAACGTTTTTACCAGTATTGGATTCAGTATCTGCTTGACATGAATGTCTCTGACCAGTGCCTAAAGAGTTTGGATACTGTGTACCATTGTGCATTGTTTTATTACATATATATATTGTGAGTTTGGAATAAATATGCACTTTATGAAAATTATTAGTTGGTTTACTGTTAGTAAAAAAACAGTAAGGTTAATACTGGATGTTTGTTACACTTGGATATGTTTTCATTGGACATTCAATTCAATACCTTTATTTATCCAGTTAAAATCCCATTGATATCAATGATATCTTTTTCAAGGGAGACCTGCAGCAGTAGGTTACACATGAAGACATACAAACATAAACAACAGAACAACATATCTATCCACATGTACAGGTACCAACAGCATCTGATTGTGTAGCATCCAACCAAGCTTTAAAAACATGTAGTGGTACTAGCTTGGTAATTTCCCATTCTTTTTGCAGACTGTTCAAAGTTAGTGGAGCTGCACATTGAAAAGCTTTCTTCCCTAAGACAGTCCTAGCACTTGGCACATTTAATAAAACCACAGCATGCAATCTCAGGCAGTAAGTACTTTCAATTCTCAGAGAGATCAGGGAGCAGATGATCAGTGGGGCCTTGTTTTTACTGAATGATGTGTTTTTTATGGGGAATTCAAATATGAGCTTATTTTTAGGATTTTCGGAGACTTTGCACACGTTTTCACAAACATGTTCACGCTAGGAGTACTTCCAGTCGCTTCGTCTTGATCTGTAGATGTGTCGTGTGTCTCCCAACTCCTCTCCAAAGTGCAGATACTATATAAAAAGTACTATATAAAAAGGTAAATAAAACATTAAACAATGACAAAATAACAACCTGAAAGATATGTATTCTATCTACACATTTCGTAATTATCTAATCTAGTGGCCTTATAAAAGTGTTGGCTGAAGTAACGCAGAATATATATATTTTTTAATTGTAAATAATTAGAAACATTATTTATGTGCACAAGTACACACACAGAACAAGCTGTCCCGAGTTCCTCCGGCTGCAGTTCCGCAGACGGCCGGTGTGTGGCAGCAGAGCGCTGGGAGCAGAGGGAGGTGAGTAGACGGATATGACGGATGACGGCTGCGACAGAAATACACCCGAACATATCTGGTACCCCGAACACATCTGGTACCTACACCGGTATGCCTGAGAGGCAGATATGCTTGTTTTTCTCAACAAGAACTGTTTTTAAAAGTTGGACTGTTGCACTGCTGCAGCTTCAGTGGTTCTCAGGTTGCAGTTACATAGCAGTGAATATAAACAGACTGATTAATGTGAATATTACTTTAAAGTTACTAACCTGTGTAAAAGTTTCTCGAATAAATGTAATTTTTTTGGTGGAAGAAGCATGTATAATTTTTTTACCCTGCCCCTCAAAGAATCGGAATCGAGAACCGTTAAGAACCGGAATCGAAATGTAGAATCGGAATCGGAATCGTGGAAATTCAAACGATACCCAACCCTAGTTGTGGTGCCGCTGGGGTTGCTGCAAATGCGCCGCCTGCAGAGGTGGTTTACCGGTCTTCGTTTAGATCCAAAGAGGCATAAACGACGTCTGGTGACCATCCCCCCCTCAGTGGGGGGCAACCTCCGATACTGTGGGTCCCCGGAGCATCTCCGAGTGACTTCCTACGTCACGGTGTTCACAGACGCGGACTGGAGAACAGGGGGGCCGGCCAGGCGAGTGGGTGCTTCACCCGGAGGTGGTGAAGCAGATCTGGGCCCAGTTCGGGAGAGCGGAGGCGGACCTGTTCGCCAGCCGGCGCAACAGCCAATGTACCCTGTGGTTTTCCATGGCTCTGCAGGACAATCCGCGTTTGCACACGAGCCCATTTCAAAAAAAGCTGCTCTACCCCTTTCCACCGCTGCACCTCATTCTCGCCAGCATCTGTCAGTCATCCTAGTGGCCCCAGATCGCCGCGGAGCGCCACCCGTGGTTTCTGTTACTCCTCTTCACTCTGTTGATTCATAAACTTTTAGTGTTGCTGCTAAAACAAAATGACAAAAATCCTCATTAAGTGCTGACTTTTCATGCAAATTGAAAGCTCAGGCAAATTTCCCTGAGAACTACAAACCACCACTCCTATGCAAATGTTTGACTATGCTAATAAAGAGTCAACAAGGCTGAACTACTGCCAACTGACTGAGACCTTCATGCCAGTGCAGGCAGGACAGTGTGATACCCAACAAAACATATTTTCTGTTCTATATAATACATTTTGTTTAAAAGACTAAAAACTAATCAAAGATGACTTTATAAAGCATTGGTATTAAAGGTAGGGTAGGTAAGAATGGAGAAACTAGCTTGAGTGCGCTAGAATATGAAACTACGCAGCCGGAAAAAATCTGCCCCTTTACTTCCTTCAAACTTCTTTACAGAGCCCCTCCTCTAACCCCCAGTTTCCACTGCTAAATGTGTATATGTGGGGGATGGGCCTGGCCCGGATGCTCACCTTTCCACTTCCTGCGAGGGGGGGCTGCCTGCCCGACCTTACGTTAGGGCTGCACCGCGGCAAAAATAGGATTCATCCTAATTTTAGACAAGCCCTGCGCCGAGCCGCTTCTGGGATGCTTCTGGGACGCTTCTGGGACGCGTCTGAGACGTAACGCGGTGCGTGTGGTGGAATAGCACCCATTGACTAGAGTGGCCGCGATCCTTATGACCGCTGCGGCGCAGCCGTAACCAGACGGACCCCGTGGAAACTGGGGGTGACACACACGAAGGCGCACATGACCAATGAGGGCACGAGATAAGTTTGTGCACGAGAGATGGTTTCCACAGATGAACTTTTTTAATGTATTTATTGTCAAAGCATTTAATGAATTCATTGCTATCGGGATGTTAAGATCATTCCATGGAATATAACAAAAAGTGTTTCTGAAGTGAATGACCTACCCCGCCTTTAAGGTCAAATTGCACCTGAATACTGTGAGTGAGTTAATTGACAGTTCCCAACATACTGCAGAAACTCTTTGGACAGAGACTGTTTCAGGGGGATATTTTTGTAATTAGTTTTTTATATATGTCTATAGAATGTAAAGACTCTGTAAAGGTATAGAAATGTTACTGTGATTAAAGATTAGTATAGGAAACACTGTGTATGCATGGATGAAAAAGGATGAGATCATTCAGACCAGAGCAACAAACAGATAACTAAGTACATTTACTAAAGTATTCTACTTACTATTATTTCGACATACTTGTAATTTACTTGAATATTTACATTTTACACTACTTTATACTTCTACTCCAATACATTTTATAAGCAAATATTGTACTTCTTACTCCAATCCATATAACACTAATATATACTGGTTACTAAAATAGGCTCAACGTTTACAATCTACAACATAACAATGTATTTGGTAGTGATCAAAAACATATTAACACAATATTCTAAAATAATATAAAACTGTGAAAGATCCATTCTTCACAGATTAGCTTTACTTTTAATAATTGAAGTACATTTAGCTACTAATACTTCTGTACTTTTAAGTACAATTCCCTATTCAGGACCTTTACTTGTAATGGAGTATTTCAAGACCATAGTAATTTTACTTGGTCCTCTGTAAATAGCCACTCATCCTTCGTGGGGCGCTGTGTCTACGGATATTCAGCCCTCTCACTCACTCTGCCTTCTTTAACAAAGCGCTCTCCTCTGTTTCACCTGCTCTCTTCCTATTGACTAATTTCACGGCCGCTTCCTGCTACGTACTTTGATTTGTGACAGCGACGTGTGGTTTGGTTACGGCAGTTGAGGAGTCTCGTCGGTAAACTGTGAACACTTTGACTGATAGGTTTTTCAGGACGTTGTTGCAGCAGACAGTAAACCTTTTTGACAAGAAGAGATGGCCCTGTGCTCCGAGCCTGCTAGCGTTAGCTCCGAGGTGAAAGGAGAGCTGAAGAAGGAGAGGAAAGTGGCCGTTATCACCGGCATCACCGGACAGGTAACGCTCACACCCCATCAGCATCTCACGTTACACTGTTGCTCTAAAACAGCTTGATACCTCCTTCGTCGTGATGCATTCGGGAGACGTTTTCCTGGCGTCTTTACCTGTGTCAGCTATTAAAAACTCAAGTCTTTCCATGCTTCATAGAGTATCTGTCACTATTGAAACTCAATTTCCCATACAACTTAACCTTTAACCCAGGGTTGCCAACTTTGGGTACCTGGCTGGAGTGATATTTTGATATCATGGTATACAAATAGGCTACACAATATTGGACACAGACTATAAAGGGCACACAGTTTCATTCACTAATGAAAGTCAAACACATGTTTGTTTCCACTGTTTTATTGTGTACATAGGCCTGTCGCGATAGAGTCATTCTACAGAAAAGGTGGAATCTGGGTGATAAAAATCTGCGGAAATATATTCCTTCTAAACCTGTTAAATAGCAATAACTAACTCTTAACTTGATGAATCTACAACAAGTAGAGCTTAAAGTATTTTTATTATGTGTATACATTATACAAAGCTTATTTATATAGGGACGTCACTGGTGTTACGTGTTAACAGGAAGAAGAGTAACACCAGTGACGGTAACACCAGTGACAATTTTAACAAAATGGCTGCAATGTGTCAGTGAGTAACACTAATGACAGACTTGAAAGACGCACGTACAATTTCAAGATAAAATGACACCTTTAACAAACAAAGATAAGAAGTGACTTTCCTTATGTCTTTGTCCACTGCACTGCCTCAAATGATCTCTTGTTACAGGAAGCACTTCAGAGACAGTACATTATTTCAAAAATAAAAGCGTTTTGTGTAGCAGTAACACCAATGACGTAATTTTGGTTGACTGACATTTATTTGATATTATTAGTAATAATTAGCGTTTTTTTTTACCATGTCAGCAGGGCTGGATTAGTACCTGCAGGGGCCCCTGGGCACTGAGCGCTTATGCCCCCCCCCCCCCAACCCAACAAGTAACACCACGCCTACCCAATCCTACCAACATGACCAATATTTAGAATTTCCAGTCAATCTGGCATGTCAAATCGCACACCTATTTGTCAAAAGCAGGGACGCAGCCACATAGTTCAACCAAAGTAGGTCTAGCCTTTTGCCCTTTTAGTCAAACATCACTAGACAAAATACAATGGATAAGATTCCAAGACAGTGTATGGCTCAGGAATACCTAGGTAATATCACTCAAAACCTCAGAGTAGCACCCGACTTAATGCCAAAATATGACCGGCTGGCTGTACACGTACACGAGGAGTCTTATTAGTTACAAACATTGAGAGTTACAAAAGTATAATATGTAGTGAAATGGTGTGGTTTCTCAACTAAGTGATCAAGTATATGTGATGGAAGATAGTGTGAGTGTGTGTGTGTGTGTGTGTGTGTGTGTGTGTATATGTGAGAGGGAGAGAGAGTGAGCGTGTGTGAGAGAGAGTGAATGAATGAGTGTATTAGAGACAGTGGATCTTACCTTTTTAGAAGTGTTTCTTCCTTGCCTTTCTCTTTGAAAAGTCTGTGATTAGGTCATCAAAATCCTGTCTAAACATCAGTCGGGCTTCAGAAAGAAACACAGCACCATCACTGCCACAATGAAAGTGGTGAATGACATTACTAGTATTTTAGATAATAAGCAGAGTTGTGCAGCTCTGTTTATTGACCTTTCAAAAGCGTTTGACACCGTTGATCATCGCATCTTAAAGAAGAATAGAATAGAATAGAATTCCTTTATTGTCATCGCACCAGGTACAACGAAATTTAAAGCATAGGCTACTCAGTATTGGCATATCCAGCCTTGCAGTGGGGTGGTTTGTGAACTACCTCTCTGAAAGGTCCCAATGTGTTCATTTTGATGGACTGTCTTCTGAGTGGTTAAACATTTCTAATGGTGTACCACAAGGTTCTGTTTTAGGACCACTTTTATTCTCCATATATATTAACAGCGTAGGTGATAATGTGGATGAAGCTACTTTATATTTTTATGCGGATGATACTGTGATGTATTGTGCAGGTCCCACCATTAAGGAGGCTGTTGTTAAATTACAGGCTGTTTTTAACACTATTCAGACTCGGTTCTCTGAATTAAAGCTTCTTTTAAATGTGGATAAAACCAAGGTAATGCTCTTTTCAAAAGCAAAAAAGACACCAGAGCCTGTTTTAGATATTGTAACTACGCAAGGAACAAAACTTGAAGTTGTTGCCTGTTACAAATACCTTGGTATCTGGCTTGATGATTGTCTCTCTTTTAAACTTCATGTCAATAACCTGCTAAAAAAACTGAGGGTTAGGCTAGGGTTCTTTTTCAGAAACAAGTCCTGTTTCTCACTTGAGGCCAGGAAAAGGCTAGTCACTGTGACCTTTTTACCTGTGCTGGACTATGGGGATCTGGTCTATATGAATGCACCTGCCAATTGCCTGGTCAAGTTAGATGCTGCGTATCACAGTGCACTGAGATTTGTGACAAACTGTAAAGCATTAACCCATCACTGTACCCTGTATGCAAGGGCTGGTTTGCTTTCACTAACTGTACGGAGGCTCAGTCACTGGTACATTTTTATATACAAAGCCATGTTAGGGAAACTTCCATCTTATATCTTCTCCCTGATCTCACGGAGAATTGTAAGTGGCTACTGCCTGAGATCAAATACTGTGGTTTTATTAAATGTGCCAACTGCTAGGACTGTCTTAGGGAAGACAGCTTTTAGATGCGCAGCTCCTCTGTCTTGGAATAGTCTGCAAATTAAATGGAAACTGAACAATCTGGTGCCACTAAATGTTTTTAAAGCTCGGTTGGATGCTACTCAATCGGAAGCTATTGGTACCTGTTTATGTGGATAATTTTGTAAATGGTGCTGTATGATGTCCTTTTGTTGTTCTATTTATGTTTTTATGTTTCATGTGGAACTACTTGAGCAGGTCTCCCTTGGAAAAGAGATCAATGATCTCAATGGGATTTTATCTGTATAAATAAAGGTTTGAAATGAAATGAAATGAGATCCCTCACAAGATCAGACTCGATGGCCATCAAAGAAAGGGCTGAAAGTCTCTTCTGAGCCATGGTTGTCCTAAGTTCACTTTTGATGCGTTTAAGCTGTGAAAAGGACTTCTCACCCTCGCAGTTGGTTACAGGTAGTGTGAGAAAAATCCTGAGCGCAACAAAAACATTGGGGAATGTTGTCTGTAGTCCATGTTTTAGCACCACCTGCAGTCTGTTTGCAGGAGTTTTATCTGGCTCTGTGCTGACAAAAGCCCTAAACTGGATCAGCTCATCTCCTAATGACTTATCCAAGTCAGTAGGATATGATGAGGAGAGAATATTGGCCCGTCTGCGGAGATCAGTGTCATCACAGCACATGTCAAATAGGACTCCAGTGATCATTTATGACTTTGTATGCATCCAGGCGTTTGCTAAGTCCTGAGAGCAACCTGTCAATAATGACATTGAATGTCTCAACCTGGAATTTTGTACTGGCAGTCAGTACCACCTCGTGCTCCACTGTCTCGTCATCAAATACTCGTCTTTTACCAACACGGTGAGTCTCGTGCTGGTATGTCTGTGTCACGCCGGTGACGGCCCGGGCAGATGTCTCAAAGTCCGAAAATGTCCCTCGTAGTGATGCAACATAAGTGCGCAGCAATTCCAAAAGTCGCACAGCTGTCATTAGGTCAATGTCTTTCTTTTGCAAGCCAGTGCTCGTAAGCTTGAATTGGTGCAGTACAGTGTCCCAAACTATTGTCAGCAGAGCAGTCTCTAGTTTCCCAAGTTTGCCACACAGCGCAGAGGCCTCTCGCCGTGTGTCCTGGCGCTCTTCGTCATCAGCCGCCAACATTTGTAAAGCCCCTCTTATTGCAGTGTAATTCTCACAAAGAGCTTTTGTGGAGTCTCCTCTGCAGCTCCATCTTGTACGAGAGAGATTTTAGCTTCAGTGTGATGTTTTCAGTGAACACTTTATTCCATCGGTGGGTAGAAGCAGAGCAAAAAGCATAAAGTGCTTGAAGTATATCAAAAAACTGGCTTGCTTCACGACAACTACTTTCAACACAGTTGACGCCAACCAAATTCAAGGAGTGTGCTGCGCACGGAATGTAATGTATGAGTGGGTTGCTTTTCTTGAGATGAGCTTGCAGCCCATTATATTTTCCTGACATGTTGGATGCGTTGTCATAAGCCTGGCCACGGCAGTTTGAGAGATCCAGCCCCATATCAATGACCATCTTCATCACGCAGTCAGCCAGACTTGACCCAGTGTGACTGTGAATGGGTTCAAATCCAATAAATCTCTCAATGACTTTTCCTTTCTCACTCACAAATCGGAAAACGAAAGTTAATTGGTCGACGTGAGACATGTCAGGTGTAGCATCTACGATGACAGAGAAATACCTTGCTCGCTGTAGTTCTGTTGCTATTGCTTACTTTGTTCTGTCACCCATCAAACCAATAAACTCCTCACAGATAGTTGATGACAAGTATGAAGTCCTACCACGTCTCTTCTGGCCAAACTTCTGCAAATGATCCTTTAAAAATTGATCAAACTGCGCGAGCAGCTCCAGGATTCCCAGGTAGTTCCCGTTATGTGCACATCCTAAAAGTTCGTAATTTCCCCGGAAAGGAAGCCCCCTCTCACTCAAGAATTTAATCACAGCAACTACACGTCTCAATACATCCTTCCAGTACTGACTTTCTGTGTCGACCTGCATCCCTAGAGAAGCATCCACAGTGCCCATGAGTTTAGTGCGATGCATAAGTGAAAGTATGCATTTTCTGTGCTCACCACTCGTCTCATGTTCCGTTATCCTCTCGGAATGCTTCCAATCACTAAAGCCGAGAACAAATGCATTACTGTGGCTGTGAGTGGATACAAGTGTGCAGGTAAAACAATAAATTGCTCCGGTAGATGGAGAATAAATAATCCAATCGCGTTGAACGATTTCTCCATTGTGAAGCTGTCTGGTCAGCATATCATTGGTCAGTGAGCGTGTCCGGCCGCTAGCATCGGTCTCCCTCCGAGATGCTGGATACTTCGTTGCCCGATTATGAAAGTATGAAACCTCTTTCATCAAAGTCTCCTCCCGGACATTTCCAGCAATTAATCCCCATTGTGCAGGGTCCTGAGAGACACAGGGAACTTCCGATGAACTCGAACCTTCACCCTGCTCTGTGACGTCCTCGTCAGGCTCGTCTTCATCTTTATCTTCCTCTTCTACTCGCTGCTGCGTTAGCATGCTAGGTTCAAGGCTAACATTGCTCGCTAGCTCAACAACATCCTCCGTGACCGCCGCCACTGTTCCTTGTGGTTGTTGCTGGCCTATTTCGTCACTTTTTGCTTTTTTGAAAAAGCTATTTATTGTTGGCACATTTTTTAATGCAGCCGCCACTCTCTTCTTTTTCTTTCTTTTTCTTTCTTTTCGCAGCCCCGCTGGGCGTTTGGCTACCGGCACCATCCATTTTTTCTGCTCACGTGACAAAATGTGACATGAGTGAGGGTGGGGCTGTGATTCGGCTATACACTGCCGCCACGTAGTAATACATTTGAGCGCATACATAGTGAGACCTACAGTACAGAGACGGTTTAGAAAATATATTAATTTGACCCTATAGAAAAGCTGTGTTATTTATAGCGAAGAGTGAGTGTCATTTAAAAACAATGTATGATGAGTGAGGTTGTGCCCGAATTTTTTTTTTTAATCTTGTCACTGCCCTCTTTGCTCAAGGGCCCCTGGGCACTTGCCCAGGTTGCCCATATGGTTAATCCGGCCCTGCATGTCAGTGTTATATTTAATGTTATGTAAATATAAATTAGATTTATTTATTGAAAAATGAAAATTATAGGCTCCACTTCCATGTATGATCAAAGTGACTAGGCAGTTCCTTGAACTAAAATGACACCTTTAACAAACAAAGATAAGAAGTGACTTTCCTTATGTCTTTGTCCACTGCACTGCCTCAAATGATCTCTTGTTACAGGAAGCACTTCAGAGACAGTACATTATTTAAAAAATAAAAGCGTTTTGTGTAGCAGTAACACCAATGACGTAATTTTGGTTGACTGACATTTATTTGATATTATTAGTAATAATTAGCGTTTTTTTTTACCATGTCAGTGTTATATTTAATGTTATATAAATTAGATTTATTTATTGAAAAATGAAAATTATAGGCTCCACTTCCATGTATGATCAAAGTGACTAGGCAGTTCCTTGAACTTGGCATTTTAAATAAATTGCAATTTATGTATAAATCAATTATTTATTTTTTATTTAGTACCATTGCAAAGACAATCTCTATTTATTCAACATATATAATGAATGTGAGTATTAGGTCAACGTCATGTATTTTGGTGTCTGCAAAAGTAAGTGACAGTACTTCCACCTTTTCTGTAGAATGACCCGATTAATTGACTTATCGTACGATAAATAAAAATGAACTCCATAACTTTTCTGACCTCGAAAAATTGCCATTTACATGAGGATGTGACTAGCAGTTTGAAAGGATGTATTTGAATTATTATTATATATTATTATTATTATGTCAGTGGTCTAAAATGGTCATACAACGGTGCCGACAATATTATCGTTTATCGCAATAATTTCCCGGAAAATATATCCAACTAAATTAATTATCATGAGAAGCCTATACATGAAACACACATACAAACACATCTACAGACTTACTCCAAACTGCCAAATATATTAATTAACGCACTCTCACTCTCATATACTCTTTGACTCTATTTTGGCCTAGTAGAACAATAAGCAGCAGACTTTTACTTTGTATAATTTCTACTGGATCTTAGATCTGCGCATGCGCAGTTCGGGTCGGGATTGACCAACCGGCTCCCACTGCTCTGCTGTCTGTTAACGTTGTTAAGAATGGTGGGGGCGGGGAGGCAGCAGATAGACAGCTTGAGCAGCTGTCAACTCAAGGTATATAACCAACCAAAAACGATCGCCGGTTCATCTTGTTTTTGGCATGAGGATAGTTTGGGCAGTGTGAGAGCGTGACATTGAGAGTGAAAGGTGTGTCACACGCCAGATGCGTGAGAGTTGGCAACTCTGTTTAACCTGATGTATGCTAATCCCTTAAATTGTCTTTAGTGTTTCCCCTACCATTGTGTTGGAGGGGTGCTTCGCCCCGCCATCGGAGCCCCGCCCCCCCCTCCTGAAATTCAAGGTGTTTAAAAAAACAAAAATAATTATTATAACATATTTTTTTATATATATATATATATAGCACCAACTTGCAACTAATCTATATCTACTGTCACTTTTCACATTGAACATGTGCTCTTTTATTAACTAAACGCTTTCATTTTAAGTTGTGAGTTTAGTGTTGTTGACCCTAAGAAACACTGATGCACAAATCAATAACAATAATCCACAGCTCCTCTCTCTGCTCCACTGGATTAAAAAAAAAAGATCCCAATGCCAACCCCCCCCCCCTCCCCCCCGGCAGTACCCCCCCCAAAGCAGTAAACCTAGGGGAAACACTGGTCTTAAGCTAGCTAAATAATGCCTCGAGCTGTTTTACCACCAGCGCGTTTCCTTTTCCTAAGATAAAATGAGAAAAAATGCATTTCTTAAAAAGTAGAAATAATTCCAATATAAAAGTCTTAGGCAATAATATAAATATGACACACATTTCCATTATTGTGTATTTAGTTGTGTATTTCATATTCAACATCTTCACAGGCAGAATAATCTGCGGCCGCGAGCCGTTATGTGCCATCATAATGCGCATGGTGTTCTTTTTTTATATATTATAATGAAGCTCGAGTCTTCCTGCCTGTCGGCTCTGCTCATCGATGTATAATAAGGCTCTGCTGCTCCGGTATGAGGGTCTAGCTTCAGCAGCTACATTACCTACGGGTGCGTTCGTTAATATTAACTGTGTGGTCCGGAGTCACTGTGGCACAGACTGGACCGCTGGTGAACAGCTGTTAGAACGGGCCGTTCAGGTGTTCAGAGCAGAGCGTGATGTGAACTGAAAAGTTTTTCTGTCGCAATATTATCGTTGAGCTAGCTAACTAGCATACATTGTCACTATCTGCTAACGTTAGCTTTCGTTTTCTAATTCTAATTTTTTTCATAGGCTATAAACGGAGGTGGTATAAGTATCTTGTACTTGAGTAAAAGTAGAAGTACTCAGGTCTTGTACTTGAGTAAAAGTAGAAGTACTCAGGTCTTGTACTTGAGTAAAAGTAGAAGTACTCAGGTCTTGTACTTGAGTAAAAGTAGAAGTACCAGAGTGTAGGAATACTCTGTTAGTAAAAGTACTGCATTCAAAATGTTCCTCAAATAAAAGTACAAAAGTATTATCATCAAAATATAGTGAAAGTAGCGACAGTAAAAGTAGTGATTGTGCAGATTAGTCCATTTCAGAATAATATATATGATATGTTTTATAATGATTGATCGTGAAAGTGTTCTCAAAGCTGGTAAAGGTGCAGCTAGTTTGAATGACTTTGTATACTGCAGGGTAGCTTGTGAATTTACTCCAGGTAGAACTAAAGTCTGATTTAACACTTGATTATATTTCACATCATTCATCCAGATCTGTGAAGTAACTAAAGGTATTAAATACATGTAGTGGAGGAAAAGTACACTTTTTACCTCTGAACTGTAGAGGAGAAGAAGAACAAAGTAGCAAAACATTGAAATACTTAAATAAAGTACAAGTATCTCAAAATTGTACCCAAGTATAGTACTTGTTGAGTTTATGAACTTAGTTACTTTACACCTCTGGCGATACAGATAGAAAGACTAAGCCTTGCACTGAGGCATGAAAATACATTTTCAAAATGCTTAACAGTGCTGCCAAAATTATAAACTGACTGCTACACAATTAAAATAAATGCTTTTATATATTTCTATTAGATGTGACTCTTTGGCGTTTCTGTTATTATTGACACTGCTGCTTTAGTTGTTCTGACTGCTAAAATCCTCTGTTATTCCTAATTTTAAAGACGATATTCCGTGGGGTCGGGGGGCTCCGATCTTTGTTACCTTTTTCATACCTGATTAGTTTGCATATGCTGAAGTTGCAAAAACACCACGATCTTATGATGCAATTCTATCAGTTACACAGGGACGCGGGAAGTCAGTCAGAGTTGGGGGTGCGTGCAGCGTCTCGCAGCGGAGTAACTGGTGCGGGGGGGCTACGAGTGGAGCCTCGCAGTTTTTCAGGTTGATATGTGAAGCTCATTAGCTAGCCAACATGTATCTGGCAAATGTTTAGCAACATATTAGAAGTGAGGCTACTAGTCTAACGTTAGGTCTACTGTAATAGCCTCACTTTTAATAGTTTGCAAAACATTAGCTAGCACTAGTGTTTTGCAGTTGCTAGCAGCTTATTGGGATGTTATGCTAGATAGACAGGCATTGTTTTGATATAATAAATTAAGCATTATTGTTAGTTAAGCATGTCAGCCTGCATCCCCACTTCTTGTCTCTCTCTAACTCATTGCAAATGGCTGCACTAAAGAAAAGGGCACAGAGAGGAAACCAGTTGTAAGATGTTTAAAAGTTCATTAAACATAATATATGCTTAAATGCATTTCAAAGAAGTTGTGTTGAGTTGTGTTGGAGTTTGTGGTGTTCTACATTTTGACACCAATATTTTTTACTGCAAATGTATATCGGTTCCAAATATCGATTATCGGTCTCCTTGATTACTAATAATCGGTATCGGTATCGGCCTTGAAAAAGCCATATCGGTCGATCCCTACTCCAGAGGCAACCTTGACTTCTATCTTCCTGACCTTTCCGTCGTGGCTGGGGAAGTTTTTGACCACCATGCCCATTGGCCATTGATTCCGATGGACCTGACTGTCCTAAAGCAGCACAAGGTCCCCTTCTTGCAAGTTAGGTCTCTCCGATTGCCATTTCCTGCGGCCTTGTAGGGTAGAGAGATATTGGTTTTTACAACGCAGGGCTCGACATTAAGGATGGCCCGATGGCCCGGGGCCATCTAGCATTTAGCTCGGGCAATGAAGCCTCACCTGCTGGTTGCCCGATCGGGCAATCTATTATGCCAGTATCATGCAGCTCGCGGATCCAGTAATGAGTGACCCGACAGTAAAACTAAACACATCTATAACTAGTTTAGGTAGTTTGAGAAGTAATTAAAATAGCTACGTGTGCTATTCTAACCTGAAGTGTGTGTTTTGTCCGCTCACCGCTGCATGTGGTTTTGCAGAGCTGCGTGTCGACTCGTCAGCAGCAGCAGCAGCAGCAGGTGATCTCTCTCTCCCGTCAGATTAGACTTCACTCGCGTTTATGTCCATATCGATCAGATCCAGCTAGTTCTAGCTAATGATATGACTACCTGCTTATTAAAAGACACCTAAACAATAAGTGTCGCTATGCAACTGGGTGAGGCCACAAAGTATAGCGCAGCATTATGCATTTGTTTACATGCCCACCGGAACCCTGAGGCATTACCAACAGATCAACGCACAATCAACCCATACAGGACATCTCTTTCTCCACATTAAGTGTTAGACATTAGAGTTGACTATTCTTGTCTGTCACATAAGTGGCGCAACTGAATACTACCCGGACAATGAATCGAATGCAACCACATTTTCGCGGGAATTTCAGTTTGTTACGGATTCTGATGCTGAATACATAATGATCAAATAATTTAAAGTCAGAGTGTATTACAATGTTTCTTAGTCCACCAAAGCAAGGTGAACAACCTGGAAAGAAGAGAAAGACTGAGCTGCAGCCCCCCCCCCCCCCCCCCCCGAAAAAAGAGAATCAAAGTCATAGGTATGTGCCCAATAATATTTTCTTCAAAGTAAATATTCAATATTTTTTCTTCAAAAGTAAATATTTTCTTCATAAGTAAATATGGGCATAACATGTTTTAATAGATACTTTTTTTATGGTGGTCCAGAGACAGGAATATAATTTCACATTTGTTATGATATAAATGATTTTTTATGGTGGTCCAGAGACAGGGATTATAATTTGACATTTTGTATGTGTTTGCAGATGTGCTCATCAAGCACCTGGAGAAAAGATTCCAAGATCTCCAGAAAGGGAGTGTCCCTTCAAAATGTTCCATCTTCAACCCCAGTCAGTGGCCCTCTGACAGACAGAGGGCCATTGAGTCGTTGAATCAGCAAACACAAACAAGAAGAAGTGAAATTAAGAATAAAATTGAAATTGTACAATATAATATTGTAGTGGTTCATTTTATAATTCTAGAGAATGCACCAGACAGCATCTAAGACCTGCAGGTCCCCCAAACCTTTCGTGAGTCATTTCGTCCGCGCGCATTTTTCAGGGCCATCTCTATTGGACTCAGGGCCATCTGTAAATTAGCTTAGATGGCCCACAGGGCCATCTCCCAAAATCCTTAATGTCATGCCCTGCAACGATGCCAGAGCGTTTGCGAGATGTTGCACCTGCTTCCACTGGCGTTTGTAGAGGTCACTGTCTTTGAAGTCACCAGGAGGTATTGATGGAATGCCAACCTTCTGGGTTAGGAGGGTAGCTGGGACACTGGGATGAGAGGTCTTGTGTTCACAATGGCTGTCACCTCTGGTTGCGGCGCAAGCTTATCCTTGCCGAACAGAAATCCAAGTTGACTTTTGCTTTCTGCATCTGTTACTTTAATGTAGGCTACAGCTGCTATGGCTTGTGTAGAGGCGTCGCAGAAAATGCAAAGCTCCTTGTGTGTTGAACTGCTCAGTGGGATGGCAGTGTATGTCATTGGAATGCGGACGTGTTCCAGATCTTTGATAGTCTTTCCACTCACACCTGTCTTTAAGCTTCTTGTCAGGAAGGGGTTCGTCCCACTCGCAGGCCTCCGTTGTAAGCTCTCTTAGCAGGGCTCTACCTTTAATGCTGACTGGAGCTGCAAAACCAAGTGGGTCATAGAGGCTATTTATGGTCGATAACACCCCTCTGCGAGTATAAGGTTTCTCTGCCCTGGACACCTGGAAGGTGAACTTGTCAGTGGTAACGTCCCAGCTTATTCTTAGACTTCGTAACATGGGTGGAAAGTCTGCTCCAAGATCGAGGTCTTTTAAGCCTTTTGCAATATCCTCTTTTGGGAAGGCTTTCTACACTTCAATGCTGTTAGAAGCTATCTTGTGCAGCTTTAAGTTGGATGCAGCTAGCGTTTCTTGGGCCGCCTTGAGAGCTGCAACGGCCTCATTTCCCGATGGAAATGAGATGAGACCATCGTCAACATAGAAGTGACGCTCAACTAGGTGTTTCGATTGAAAGTCACTTCCTTCTTGGTCTTTGGATGCCTTTCTGAGCACGTAGTTTGCCACGGCAGGTGATGGACTGTTCCCGAATACGTGCACTCTCATGCGGTACTCCACTATGGGTTGCTCCAAGTCATTGTTCCAGTGCCAAAGGAAGCGTAAGAAGTTCCTGTGATCTTCTCGTACCAAGAAGCAATAGAATATCTGCTTGATGTCAGTAACTTTACTGCCACTCACTCTTCGGGGAACGGCATAAGGACACCCAGGCTGTTGTTGAGATTGGGGCCTGTGAGAAGGACATCATTTAAAGACACTCATGGTGTTGAGCGCTCGAGTCGAAGACCACCCTGATTTGTTCTGGCTTATGAGGGTGATAAACCCCAAAGAAGGGAAGATACCAGCATTCCTCATGTTCTTTGAGTGGGGGTGTCGGTTCTGCATGACCACTGACAAATATATTTTCCATAAAGTCCACAAAGTGTTGTCTTGTTTCAGGTCGCTTCTTCAGCGTGCGACAAACTGAGAGGAGGCGTTGACTTGCTTGCTGTTTGTTGTTGGGGAGCGGAAGGGCAACGGAGCCACCCAGCTGTTTGAGTCATCTTGGTAGACTTCCTTCTCCATTATCTGCAGGAAGGTTCTTTCTTCTATGGAGTAGGCAGGTTTCTCATCTGCGCTAGTAGACTGAAAGACTGTATCTCCCATGGTGTCTGCCCTGGAGTCCATCCTGTCGCGGTCTTGGCAATCAAAACGTTCCTTTACCGGCATGCTGTTTTGACATGGAAGGAAGTAGCTTGGTCTTCCATTTTCCAAGATGTTTGTCTTGAGAACATTTACATGTCCGGGGTTGTGAGCCCCTCCAAGACAGACATCACCAACAATAACCCACCCCAGAGCTAACTTCTGTGCGAATGGAGCATTTAGGGGCCCGTTGCGCTGCTCGAGCACCTTGCGGGTCTGAATCAGAGTTCCCGTTAGCCGCTAATTACCGGACTATGACCGGTAAAATATGCTGAAGACCGGCAAATCTAAATCTCTCCTGTGAAAATTATTTTTTGAAACTTGCGCCACTTATGTGACAGACGAAAGAGTATGTGACGGACAAGAATAGTCAATTCTAATGTCTAACACTTAATGTGGAGAAAGAGATGGGCTGATTGTGCGTTGATCTGTTGGTAATGCCTCGGGGTTCCGGTGGGCATGTAAACAAATGCATAATGCTGCACTATACTTTGCGGCCTCACCCGGTTGCATAGCGACGCTTATTGTTTAGGCGTCTTTTAATAAGCAGGTAGTCCTATCATTAGCTAGATCTGATCGATATGGACATAAACGCGAGTAAAGTCTAATCTGACGGGAGAGAGATCAGCTGCTGCTGACGAGTCGACACGCAGCTCTGCATGATCACATGCAGCGGTGAGCGGAACAAAACACACACTTCAGGTTAGAATATCACACGTAGCTATTTTAATTACCTCTCAAACTACCTAAACTAGTTGTAGATATGTTTAGTTTTACTGTCGGGTCACTCATTACTGATCCGTGAGCTGCATGATACTGACTGTCTGTCAGGAGAGGGAGAGAGCGCTCCGTTTATTATTCCCGTGTTATTGTAAATTACTGTACACTTTTGAATAGTTAATCTACTATAATTAGTTTGTTTAATATCGAATCATATCAATTAGTTTTAAAGCTCAATAAATAACAAAGAAGACCTTTGACCGGCACTTTTCAAATTTTGTTCGGAAGATTTAAACTTTAACGGACATGTTGACCGGCGAAAAAATATTCTAACGGGAACTCAGGTCTGAATAACATCTCTTCCAAGTAGCAACATAATATCAGCCTTGGGATTGAGTGCTGGGATCTCTGTAGCAACGTCCTTGAGATGTGGATGATAGTGAGCAGCTTCAGGAGTTGGTATTTCATTTAGATTGTCAGGAAGAATGTCACATTCGATAAGCGTGGGCAAAGCCAGACTGGATTGGCCATCTGCTGATTCCACTATGAAATTACTCGCTCTTCTTCCAGTCACCTTTGAAACACCTGCACATGTCTTAAGAGTGTATGGAGAAGAGTTTTTGTCGATCCCAAAGATATCAAAGAAGAAGATCTAGCCAGAGACCTGTTGCTCTGATCGTCCAAGATAGCATAAGCTCTGAGTCGCTTGTCATGTGATCCTTTGGATAGACATCGAGGCAAATCTTGGCACATGAGTGTCCACCAATCTTCTTTCCACACACCTGTGTGCATGTAGAGGTGGCAATGGGTGAAGCTGAGCCTTGCTCCCCTGCAAACCTGTGTGTCGCCCATGGTACAGGACCGGCGTGGAGAGCACTGATATGTGACCCGCTCTATCGAAATCAGTCGGAATTCGCAACGGCTCATTTAAAAAATAAACGTGGATTTGCGTAAAAAACTATTTTTTCGGGGTTTGGGTGTTTTGTTTGATTTTAAACAAACAAAGTCTTGGCTTTCAGAATATGAAACTTTTATTTCCAAACTCACACGATAAATACATTCTTTAAGCTTGTAAAGGGAAGATGACAGGCAATCTGCTCTTCCGCAGCGCCGCCCCCCCCTCCCTCCGGCTGACATTATGAATGTAAGCGTAGAGTAATCGTAAATAACACGGCAGGGTCCGTTACTGTTTGTTTTCATCTGATTTCAATTAAACAACGTCTTAGCTTTCAGAATATTAAACTTTTTTCGGCAAATTCAGATGATAAATACAACTTTGACGCTTGTAACGGCATAATGGGAGCCAGAGCCTTTTCTTATCAAGCTCCACATTTGTGGAATCAGCTTCCAGTTTGTGTTCGGGCAGCAGACACCCTATGCGTTTTTAAGAGTGCGCTTAAGACCTTCCTTTTTGATAAAGCTTATAGTTAGGCCTGATTAGATTGAGCCCCTAGTTTTGCTGATATAGGCTTAGTTTGTCGGGGGACATCTTACTTCTTCCTTCTCTCTGTCTATACCTGTGTACTCTCATGTTCCGATTAACCCAGCTTCCCCAAATGTCTTTCTTTTTGGTGTCTATATACGCTGGGATCCGGAGTCATGGATAATCCTGCGGTCCTGTGTCCTGCATTGCGAGCCCTGGATCTTGAGTCGTGGCTGTGGTCCTGGATCATAGGTCCTGGATGGATATCCTCGTGGATTCATCTTCCTATTATACACACATGCATTTCCAAACATTTGGACTACCTATGTTGCAAATGTATTATCTTTTCAATTTACACACGCCATCTATTGCACGTCTGTCCGTCCTGGGAGAGGGATCCCTCCTCTGTTGCTCTCCCTGAGGTTTCTCCCATTTTTCCCTTTAAACGGTGGGTTTTCTTCGGAAGTTTTTCCTTGTACGATGTGAGGGTCTAAGGACAGAGGGTGTCGTATTGTCATACTGATATTTTGTACAAACTGTGAAGTCCACTGAGAAAAATGTAACATTTGTGATATTGGGCTATATAAATAAACATTGATTGATTGATAATTACAAGCGGAGAACGGAGTAATTTAACGTCACAGCAGGCATAACAACAGCCAGTGTTTCTCGTGAGAAACAAACGCAATACACACAAACGCAAAATTACACAAACACACACACACGTATACACACACACGAGCTTCCCCCAGACCAGTAATCCAAACGAAAATATCTTCCCTCCGTAGTATTTTTGATCATTTGCTCCGCTAATAATCAATCAGATCGATGGATTCCAGAGAAGAGAAAACGGCCTTTTTCTCAAAATGATGACTCGGTGACAGTCATTATATAATGTGACATATTTCGCTTAATATTTGAGTACAAAAACAATCCCGATATCATTAGAAAGCTAGGAATATCCTCTTTCCAGCAGTGTATACAACTCAAAATGTGTCTTCGGGTCAATGCGACTGATTTCGATAGAGCAGGGCACATATGTGTGTTACTTTCACATTCTGAACAGTTGATTTCCATCTTGCAGTTCTTTGCTTGATGACTGGAAGAAGCACAGCATCGGAAACATATCTGATTTTGTCTCAGATAAGCCTTACGTTCTTCCAGAGACTTTTCCCGGAATAACCTGCATTTTCTTTTTTAGTGGATGAGGTTTTTTGTGTATGGGACACTCTTTGCTTGGGTCTGTAATGGTTTTTTCAGCACTTGGCGTTTGTTCGGGGCTAACCACTTCTGTTCTGTGGACTGTAATGGGCATTTTTGATTTGTTGTGTTTTTCCAGATGCTTGTATGCTTTGAAGGTCGTGAAGTTGTGTGGAACCATAGACATGACACTGGGGTCATTTCTCATTTTGGCCTCATCTTTAATGAAGGTGGCGAAGACCGAAATAATTGCGTTTGTATCTGGTTCCGTGCGTCATCCATTTCTCTTGCAGGCTAAATGGAAGTTTATCCACTATGGGATGGAATCCACGTGCCGTGTCGAGTAGGGGTCGACCGATTATCGGGGCCGATATTCATCATTTGACCGATTATCGGTAACGGCCTTTTTTTTAATAAAATTGCCGATAACACTTTGGCTCTGATGCGGCCGTTTCTCTGTCTGCAGTCACCACTCTCTGTACACGAGCAATGTCCCGCCCACAGCGCTATCTGATAGGCTATTACAGAAGTGTCAATCAACACTGAAGATTTTCCGGGCGGGAGCCAGCCATAGAGGCGGGACCTTCTCAGATTACAGGCAGGTGCGAAGAACGCAGACACAGACAGAGGCAAGCAGCAGCGCTGAGCGGCAGAGCCATACATGTGTTTCGAAGGTAAATCAGTTGAAAGCCGAAGTTCTATAAACATCCCAATCCCCTTAGCTGAAGTTGCAAAAACAGCACGATCTATTGATCCAATTCTATCAGCTTCCCAGTTACACAGGGACGCGGGAAGTCAGTCAGCGTGCAGCGGAACTGTGGTGCGGAGGGGGGGGCTGCGAGTGAAGCCTCGCAGTTTTTCAGGTTGATATGTGAAGCTCATTAGCTAGCCAACATGTATCTAGCAAAATATTAGAAGTGAGGCTACTAGACTAACGTTAGGTCTACTGCAATAGCCTCACTTTTAATAGTTTTCAAAACATTAGCTAGCACTAGAGTTTTGCAGTTGCTAGCAGCTTATTGGGATTTTATGCTAGACAGACAGGCATTGGTTTGATATAATAAATTAAGCATTATTGTTAGTTAAGCATGTCAGCCTGCTGCCCCACTTCTTGTCTCTCTCTAACTCATAGCAGATGGCTGCACTAAAGAAAAGGGCACAGAGAGGAAACCAGTTGTAATGTGTTTAAAAGTTCATTAAACATAATATAGGCTATGCTTAAATGCATTTCAAAGAAGTTGTGTTGAGTTGTGTTGGAGTTTGTGTTATTCTACATTTTGACACCAAGATTTTCTGATTTTACTGCAAATGTATATCGGTTCCAAATATCGGTTATCGGTCTCCTTGATTACTAATAATCGGTATCGGCCTTGAAAAAGCCATATCGGTCGATCCCTAGTGTCGAGGTACAGCAATCCTGGTATGTGTCCTTTGCTCTTAGCAGAGTCAATCTCTAACAGTAGGTCACCAAGGTCCCGTAGCAGATGAGGCTCCTTGTTGGTAAATCTGGGGAACTGTTCTAGCCTATCAAACATAGCCTTTTCTAAGGCCTCAGGAGATCCATAACACTCTTGATGTCTCTCCCACACTTTGTTCAGACCGAGGGAAGGGTAGCTATTAGCTAATATGCACTGCTCTGAGGCGTTTTGCATGTTGTGAGGATTTGTCGCCTAACCACTTAGTCAACAAGTCAAGCTCTTCACTAGCTGTTAGATGTAGACTTTGGATGGCATTTTCAAATGAGGATTTCCATGCCCAATAGTCACCTGGCTTGTCGCTAAACCTTGTAAGACCTCCAGTGAGCAACTCACGTCTAGCTAGAAATCTGGGAAGGTCAGAAATACTTGAGGTTTCTTGTGGGTGAATCAGAGGACTTGACCATTGTGGTTGTTCATGCACTGCAAAGCTCTTAGGTAGCTGAGATGCTCTGTCGTTTGCGTTTTCTTGCAAGGCAGCAACGTGTATGGAGATCTTGGGTCAGGCATTTCAGCTTCCTGCTTGAGTTGGTTAAATGTGGGGTCCGCTGAAGCCTCGTTAGGCTTCAGGGCTGCATGGAGTTGATTTCTCATTTTGGAGAAATTGGTTATTCAAATACTCGCTTGTGCGTTCTAATGGGTGACATGTCTGTGGGAAGCAAACACTTATGCGGTCTTCTATTTCGCTTGCCGCAGCCTCGTACACATTAACTTCAGCGAGAGCTGCCTCTGCATCTCGTTCCTGATGAAGCGCTTCCAATGTAGCCTCCAGACATGTTTCTTCCACTCTGAGTTCTGCTTGTTTTACTCTCAATTTGATTTCCTTTTGAGCATAGGCCGCTCTGGCTCGTGCTGCCTCCGCTCTAGCCCGTGCATTGACCGCAGCCAAGCTGGCAGATGTCTTACTGGAGCCCTTTGATGATTTTGATGCGTGAGTGTGAACTGATTCATTATCTCCTGGCTGAGACATGTTTAGTTTCTTAGGGAAGACTGACGTGTGTACCCACCTGATATTTTGATGATGTAGACGAATATGCTTTTTTACTGTTATGAGTACATATATGCAGACAGATAACTCCTCGACAAGTGGCAAGCGTTTATCTTCTTTAATAAGATGTTTACATCCACAAGTCAACAGAGTAAAACTGAAAGAAACACAATATACATTGAAATTAGACACTTAGCTGTGATGCAGAAATATATATACAACAGTTAATTATGTCACAAACATCACAAAATATGCATATAAAATGTTTACATGCAAAAGTGCTGTGTAATACACACTACAAAACATGTGCTAACCATACATCAATGAATAGCAATCTACTTAAACATTGAAACCTCAAAATAATTGTTGATATCCTCTTAAGAATATGTACAAAATCCAAAAATACAGCAATGCTTTCAACAACATAGCAAAAAAGGATGGATGCATATTCAAACAATGATATTCTCCTCTGTCCCTTTCAACCACGACTCACATGTGGGTATCACTTCCTATGTTTTTAATGGAAGTCTTTCCCATTGGCTGGTACTAACAAAAGAATAAGAAACAAAAAGCAACAGCACCACCTGCTGGCTGGAGTAAGACGACGTCTTAGACAGCACAAATACTATAGATAACTAATCGGGAGTATTATTTGAATATATTCAATTGTTATCGCTTGATAGCCTCCTAGTAGTACTACCTTTATTGGTTCCTAGCTTTGCACACCTAAGTCGTACACACATTATTTTCATAGTAAATGTTGAAAACTGGAATCTTCTGTGAGTGAATATAACAGATGTGTAATGGATATTAAAGACTATGGCCCAATCAGTTAAAACATGTACTCTTACAGTCAGTGGTTACACCTGCAATAATGGATTGTTTTATCCAGCTGGGAACAAAATGTTTAGGTTGATGCATGGAATTTGTAAGCACATATACGGAGCCCTGGAGGGTTCATAGAGAGACAAATTAATAAAGTGTGGCCACGCTTTATTAACTCGTGCGCATGAGTTAATAAAGTGTGGCCACGCTTTATTAACTCGTGCGCATGAGTTAATAAAGCGTGGCCTTGTTGTATGTTTAGTTAGGGTTAGTTAAGTCGGGTAAATCAAACATATCCAGGGTCTGTTGAACTGGCTTCGTCGTACAGGGCACTGGAGGCAGTAACGTGTAACTCAGCAGAATCTGAGAAGAGCAGCACCAGCTGAAAGAGCTGTGCCTTTTACTGTTTACTTCACTGTGTTTCCCTTAATTGGAACCGCTGAATAGAGATCGAGGCTGCTACAGTACGTTTAACCACACACACACATCGAACTACCAGAGTATTCCCCCTCATTTTATGAAGGAGATGTCCTGTCACCAGGGTGCATGATGTGTGTTTGTGCTCAGCTCCGCTCTGTGTGCGTGTTTGTGTGTGTCCGACACCACCGGCATTTGTTTTCAAATGACCACGAACAGTAATTTACACAAATCTGGTTCTCCATAGTTAAAGAAATGTGTTTAATCTTAATCTCGATGTAGTGCTATAGTCCTGCCGGAGTGCACCGGAACGAATGACACTATCCTAAACAAATGCCCACACACACATGCCCTGGCGACCGGACATATTCTTCATACAACTAATCAATTTAAATAAAACGAGGCCACGCTTTATTAACTCGTGCGCACGAGTTAGTAAAGCGTTCGCAAGAGAAGGTATCTCATGCGAACGTGAAAGTAAAACGTGGCCACGCTTTATTTATTTTTCTCTCTATGAACCCTCCAGCGTTCCGTAATATTACACACACAGCAGATGTGAAACAACATTTGCTTTTTGGAGTGGCATATGTGACCAGAAACTCCTGAGGGAAATATCTGAATGTTTAGCTGCTAAATGCTACACTCTGATCACAACTTATGCATTATCTGTGTCTGTCTGCAGTTTGATGCCATGGACAAATTCTAAAAAGTTGTTTTTTAGAGCTTTTTTTGCTGTAAACGGCTGCCTGTTTTGGATTGAGTTGGAGCTAAGAAAATAGTAGGAACACTTAGAAAATGTTAGCAGAAAGCTACCATCAAGCTGCACAGGACTGTGTGGAAGTACAGAGTTGGGGGTGACACCTTTCACATCCATGCAGTCATTTGAGTCATTGTTGGGAAGGCAAGTACCAAATTGACTTTATGACTTACTGTTGCTACTGTGGTGTGGAACATTTATCATTTTAGAAAAGGTCAGTGTGACTTTCACCTAAAGCAGGGGTGTCAAACTCAAATACACAGTGGGCCAAAATAAAAAAATCGGTACTAGTCGATATTTATTGCAAAACTTATTGAAATTAACTTATTGCACATATTAAACCTGGAACTAACAAAGCTTAAATTATTGCCTATAAAAACAACATTACACATTAAATAATCAGTTGCATTCATTTATTGTGGCTCTATCTGCAGCTTTTTCAGAGTCATTTCTTATGATTAAATTTTTCCACAAGCCAACAACAGCTTCAAAAAAACTATTTCCCTCAAAGAAAAAACCAAACATGCCCTGTTGTCGCAAGAAAAAAAGTACAAAAGGAAACATCCATTTAAACTCAGTTTGCTGCTCTGTGATGCACACTAAGCGAGATACTTGGCATCTCATCTTGGGTGCAAGTTCATCAATGTTTGGGGTCTGGACATTAAATCTACCAAAGGCCTGATTTGGCCGCCGGGCCTTGAGTTTGACACGTGACCTAAAGGATGAATCAGAACCCGAACAAAGCATCTCCATAGAGGAGGAGTGGTGGCATGGCAGAACTGGTCTTACTGGTGCATGACATGAACATGATGGTGAAATAACAAAACTAGAGTGATGATGTTATCAAGGGTGTTTGCTTGCTATCATGTTACCCTATGGCTTCCATTGTTGTAGTTTCTTTGCATGAAGTGTGTTAAGTTGTTTTTCATGGTTACAATGGAGAAAGGACCAGTACCCATAATTCACGAAAAGCAGACCCTGAAAGTCAAATATGCCAAAGTCCGTCAGTGGGGTTTAGCGACTGAGGATAAGACATTGATTGTAGTAAGGAAGTTCAAAATGTGATATTTTTTTCCATCAATTCTAGATTGAGTTTATGCAATATTGTCAGTGGATATTTGCTTGACACATAGTGTTATCTCATTTAGTGCTTATACGTTTTACAGGTTATTTTTCTTTACTGGTTTCATGTTATTTATTTCCTTGTGTCTTTTTTTTATTAATCACACTTTATCTTGCTTTATGGCCAAATGCTCAGTAATGAATAAATCCTCAATAATAAGGAACACAAAAATGACACAACATAATAGTGCCTTATGGGCAATTCTGTTGTAAAAACAGTTTTGTTTATTAACTGTGATGCAATTCTGATTTTTGTAAAGCATCTTTTCATGCAAGATATTCCTCTGTTGTGCGTCAACTATAATTTGTCAGACGTTCCAGATGCAATTTAATATGGCTTGAACATTCTATTAATACATATGGTAAAGTATACATCAATATTCATATTGTATTAAGAATCAGATTGGCTACATGAAGATTGTATCTATATTGCCTCTTCTTGAATCGAGAATTATGTAGTTTCTTGAAATTCAGATTCTCACTATCCCTTTCACAATTTATCGTGCATTTTACTCTAAATATGAGAACAATATACAAAGTAAAAACTAACCATTGAGATTATAAACTCTTCAGTAAACATTTTCTGGTGTAATACATAAAGTAAGAAGTAGGGTAATTCTTTTAAGACTCCGATACAGTCAGACTTAATTTTGCTGCTGAATATTGGAGAGAAGGCAAGTTCAAGGCACTTTCACATTAACTTAACTTTTCTCTTTCCTTCCTATCTTACATGCCGTCTTATTTGTATATACCACCTACTGATCTAGATTAGAGCTACCTTTGAACAATCTGAGCAGATTGGGCTTTCTCGGAAGGGGTTTGAAGAGACAGGCGCTAAAATGGGAACGGTATCAGGGTGAATAGATATTCAAACGGTTTGAGATACATTTTTTTTTTTACATACCTAGAAATAAGATTCTATAATATTTTAAACTAGAGAACACTGTTTGAATTGTACGGCATGGCTTCTTCTTAAACAAGTTGACACATCATGAAGATGTCAGAGACATTTGCCTCTGTGGTTCTTTGTTGGTGTGTACATGTAAACAGGTTTTTGTTGTAGTTATGTGTGAGAAGAACAGCATGACAGTTTCAAAGTGTCAATTTCCAAATAAAAACAAAAATAAATTAGATGCAGGGATTAAGCAGAGACTTGGGGATTGTTTCATGGTTGAGGTGGACGATCCCAGAATGCAGCCACTATCCCCCCGAGAATCAGAGGTCTTGAAAAACCATTTTCAAGATCTCGCATTCCGTTTATCAAGCAGCACTTCAGAAAGCTTCTACTCCCTTCACTGTCTTTAAAAGAAGACAAAACATAACGGTGTTAATTCATTTTTATACCACTGGTCCAGGCATCTGTTTAGACCAGGGGTGCCCAACCAGTTGATCGCGATCGGGGGAGATTCCCAGTCGGTCGCGAGATGTGTCTAAAAAATAGAACAACAATATGTGCCAGAATAATGCACTTGAACGCATCAAAGCTTTTTGATTGGCCGGCGTGACCCCATGTGTCGGGGCGTGGCTGGTGGGCAGTGGGCACTATTTCGCTGACGTTGTCCGTGTCAACAGGAGTCCGCACACACACAAGATCGCAATTATGGCAGAAGCAAAAGAGCCCAAAATATATCATTTTCACTCCGAGTGGGAGGATGACTATTTTTGTATTTATTCCAATTCAAAGTCCATCTGTCTCATCTGCAATGCGAGCGTGGCTTTATCGAAGAAGGGTAATTTAAGAGCGGCATTTCAAAACGGTGCACAAACGCTACGAGACGGAATTCCCTCCTAGCCCTACCCTCCCAAAAGGGGAGGGACCTGAAAGGACAGCTAAATGCACAGCAGTCCATTTTCACCAGGCCCAACAACAAGAGCAAGGCTGCTACCATAGCATCTCATCGTGTCAGTCACGTTCTTGCAAAACACATGAAGTCTTTCAAAGACGGCGAAGTTGTGAAAGAAGCATTCCTGGAGGCTGCCGACGCGCTTTTTGGGGACAGTAAAAATAACAGAAGCATTTCAACAGGTTTTTGATATAATAAAAACTCAAGTTACATACCGTTATTAATCAGCTGTAAGTTTTAGTTTGTTTGAACTCATCCATTATAATTATTGTACAAAATGGTATAAGAATGCAAACTTAAATTGATTATAGTCTATTATCAATTCAGGTTAAGAAACTAGTGTTGCTTGCATCCTATTAAAGGCATTTCTTTTTATACTCGACTAAAATGCAACAAAAGGGTTTGATTCTATTAATTTTGTCTCTTTTATTGCACTTTGGCAGCAGATTCCTGTGTAGCTTCAGATCTGAGTTGTCTTATTAGTAAGCCTCATTTATACTTTTGTAGCAACACTAATTTTATATAATGGCAAAGAAAGGGTTCAGCGTCTTTTCTTTTTCTCCTGTGTCATATGTGGCAGCACTGTTCAATGTTTCTTGAAAACATTACCCACTGTAGTATGTGACGTGTGAATAAACTCCAACTCTGTATCAACAACACTGTTGTGTAACTTCAGTTAAATACTTGTATGTGTGTAGATTAGAAAGAGGTAAGATAAAGGATCTGCAGTATTTTATGAGGTATTAATCGTACAAAGGTCAGTTTTATACAAGTAGTAGTGTGTATTTACCTGGTAGTAGGCTGTCAGTAATGGCTACGCCTCTCTATTTGGACTGGTAGATCTCGGCAGACTGGCAACTTTAAAAGTAGCTCTCGGTTAAAAAAAGGTTGGACACCCCCGGTTTAGACCATCTCAGGAGTCACTAGCGGGGTGTCGGGGTCACAGTGATGCCATAAATCGGCTGGCTACTAACTACTGTTCATACATTTCATGGCAGCATGCTGCTCAGTCTGAATGTTTCTCACTGCCTTCTCAGTGTGAAGTATTGGTGTAAGGTATGAGAGACCATGAGTGCCAAGGCACAGTTACTAGCCGTGCTGATAGTGATGTTTTACGATCCGGGGTTATGGACAGGACAGGTCTTGCCTCTCTGTTCAACTTTGTGTTGGCTTTGAGCTTCACACGCTTTTCTTGAGCTGCTCCATTTGGGAAAACATCGCTGCGCTGTGATACGACCAGTGTTGGGCAAGTTACTTTTAAAAAGTAACTAGTAATAGTTATAGTTACTGCTCTCAAAAACTAGTTACTTTATTAGTTACTAAATTATAAAAGTAACTAGTAACAAGTTACTTTACTTTACCTTGAAAATAATAACAATACAAATACAAGTTTGTGTGTTGTTCTGTTGCACCGTAAGAGAAAATACAACTCCCCACATGTACATTAGTTAGGTGCTTCAGGAGATTGGCATTGCTGTTTTTCGATGTGGACAATGCTTTCCGTCCACAGTTTACATTTGACCGTAATATTTTTTGTGTCCTTTATCCCCACACATTGAAAATAGTGGTTATATCTCCGAGTTGTAAATGCGCTGCTGCTCTCGCTGATACTTGCATCTGCCATAGTGTGTGTGCTGGTGGTGGGCGTTTCCGTGTGTTTGTGTGTCTGTGTATTTTCCCCATAAGGCAAGACCCGCCCAACTCTGTCCGTGATTGGCTTACCCTGAAATGTTACCCCGCGTTAACCAATCATCACTCCTCTCTGGTCACTTTCACTTTTACATGGTGCTGTGAGAGGACATCGCTGTATTCGCCTGTAAATTACATCCGCAGGGAGATTCGGTTCAGTTGGATCCATGGTTGGATCACATAATGTAACGCAGTAACGCACCCATTTAAATCACAGTAACTATAGCGGCGTTACTGAATGGGAATAGGTAACTAGTAACGTTATTAGTTACTGCAAAAGGTAGTTGCGTTACAGTAACGCGTTAGTTTGTAACATGTTAGTCCCAACCATAGCCTGGTGGATACGACCCTCAGAGCTGATTGATGCTCGTCCTACAAGCCTCTTTTCTTTATTCTTTGTTACCGCTTGATACCGCTCTCAATCTTTCCTCCCTCTTAGCAGCACAGGATAGAATCCAAGTAAGTGCCAGCAATAATAATCATAAAGCTAAGAATCCGTGCACACATCTCCTCTGTTGCTCATAATGGCTGCTGATGGCTCCTTAAAGGTTGATTTCCGCTGTGGATGAAGTCTCGTAACTTCCACAAATATAGATATCAGTTCTGCTGCAGCGAACCCATAGATATGTATTTTAAATCAATTTTTTTTTTTAATAAATACTTTACATTCAGTGATAAAAGTCAAGATTACAGTAATTTGTATTGACACCAGGAAGCTCTTTTTATAGCAGCACGCCTGAGCCTGTGCTTGAGTCAATAGGAGAGATCCAGACTGCAAAGCAACTGTTCCTACTTACTGCTGTGTTACTGTTTATGTGTATGCACATGTGATCACTGGGTCATTAAACCATATTCGGCTTAATTGCAGAGCAGTGGCGTGTTTCGCAGCTTCTCATTGCGGTCTAATGAAAGCACATTAAAGCGATTTAGTTATAGTTCGCTTCACACACAATAATAAATAAATACTTGGCCATGAACTCAATGTTTGCATAAATACCAGAATAATTCCTCCAGTCACACATTACACTCTTTTAATTTTTGTAAGGTATTTTTGCTTGAATGATATGCAGATGATTTAAACCCAATTAGGTATTAAGGTCACCGAGCGGCCCTATTAATGCTATTGGTAAAGAGCCCAAATCATTCTCTTCCGCCAGCAGGGGGTACTAAGCTCATAGTGCTGGGGTTTAAAGACATCACATACTCTCTTCTTCTCATCTCTGTAGCTGAAGGTCTGATTATAGGGTTACTAGTGACACAGGCTATACTTGTATGCATTGTTTATTTGCACATTGTTCATTATGTAGCCGTTACATGCCCTAAATCCAGCGGTTATAGCTTCTTAAATGTGAATATTTGAATATCTTTGGAGTTCAGAGTTGTTTAAACAAAACAAGCAATTTGATTTGTTAAACTTGTGCTATGGAAAATCATGACATTTACAGACCTAATACTTGATCCAGAAAGGACATGGATACAACAATGGACAAATATAGTGAGAAAAAAAGGTATGGAGAAGGTTTTTTGGTAAAACAAACACACCTTTGTATCTTATAGATACGTCGGATATTGTATCGGCAGTACTGAATTGAAAATGACAAACACACCTTTTGATATTGATGCATATCCATCCTCTAAAAGAAACCACTCTATGATGATGTGATAATGATGATGGGAATATTGATTGCCGCTAACAACAGCAGATCTGATGAAAGAACATTGTTAGCATTTTTCAGACACATGGACTGATTTAGTCTAACATCAACATCAGTTTCAGCTTTTTCCCCCCCTCTGTCCTTTCCCCCTCTTTTGGTCTTTTTTAATTTGTAAGTCTGAGTTGTCCTTCCTTACCCTTCTAGTTTAACAGATCTTTGTTCGAAGACACATTCGTTTTTTTTAAGGGCGATGTGTTTGTTTCTCCTGACAATTACATGGAGAACCAAACTTACTTTAAAGTTTATAGTGTTTATTTATGAAACCACACACAATGATGTTTCCAAATAGCTTTAATACACACTTCAGTCTTTAAAATGTAAAAAATAATGTAAAGTTAGTTTAGCATCATATTAGAGAGAACTCACAATATAAAGTTAATTTGTAGAAGGTTTTACACTTGTACCTGAAGGGTTGTTTTCACAGGTATGTCCCCTGCAGAAATGATTATGATGATAATAGACTATAATGGGTTTATCATTTCAAATCGTGTAACCCTTTTGTTCCTAAACCAGCCTTTTGGCTTGTATTTAAGTGGAGTGATAGAGTAGACACATACTGTGTTAGATGCCAACATGATTCTTGGAGGATTCTTGTGGTTTGACATTGACCTGGCAGGTGAGCGCGTGTGTGTGTGTGTGTGTGTGTGTCTACCCTCTCCAGCTCCCCATAACAGGAAACGGCGAGGTGAGGCCAGTGTGTGGGCTAATACGGCCTCAAAGGAGCTTCTTGTTTTGAAACAGAGCTGTAGCTCTTCAGGCTTGTTTTCCATATTGGTCTGGCGTGGAGCGCTTTGACCCTGGCACTGGGGCAGGAAAACATGACACCGGCCATAGCTTTGAACACCGTGGGGACGGGTGAGGGGCTGCCAGTGCCTGTGCCCAGCCCCCCACCCCCGGATAAGGCAGAAACAGGTTGGGCATCAGTGCCAACGACCACACAACCTGAGAGCTCAACCTGCAGAACTATAAATGATCTTGAGAATACTTTTAGGTAGTAGGCTACCGAGCCATACGATTGTTTTTTATTCCACTTGTAAAACATACACTTGCTACTTGTGTCTCTGTTCAAGAAGTTAGAATTGTTTAGCACATCAAGTTTAACTTCAGGGCGAAACAGCAGACATGCAAGTCTAAATCCAATAACTGTTATTCAGGAGGGTAAAATTAACAACATCTTTGGCCTACAGTGCACCTTTGTCAGGGTGTGTCACTCATAGATATATATAAACACTAGATGGCTCATGGGAGATTTTCCAGCGTAGCTGACTGGCCGCCATCTTGCTACAGTCAACAGTTACTCTGATTTGCGTTATGGTTGCTGTTGTCAGGTGAGTGATCTGCACAGAAATACTCTTAACTCGCTGAAATCTTGACTGATTTACAAACGGTTTGGTTTATTATAAACATGATTAGCATGGCTATGATACAGGATGCTTGGACATGTTGAAATTGCAGCTTTTCTTTGTGTATGTGGTTGTATTTATTAGCTGGCTAATAACAAGAGGCTGTCAGTGAGACCTAGTATTACAAAGTTCACCCAGCAACTTTACACCAGTGGGAGAGGCAGAACTGCTCTTTCTTTTCAACACAACTTAAGTTACACATGATTTCTTCCAAGTGGTTTGGCTTGTTAAAAACATCTTGCATTATGATACAGGAATTTGCTGGCTTTGTGTTTACAGAAGTACCTGACTATGCCGTACTTTTGTGCAGCCTACGGATGCTCCAATCGCCGCTGTCTGCAAACAAGAACCCGTGGGATCACCACATATGTTTATGTTTGCTCAGTCTAATAAACCCATAACATGGTTGTGAAAGAATACCAAAGCTGAGGCTGGACGATGATTGATTGTTAGTGTGCCATGTGTCACTGTGTGTCTTATTGGTTTTGTGGTATACTGTATTTTATTTTATTGTGTGCAAGACACATTTAAAACAAATAACCTTGAACCTTGAAGCCCCATCTCTCCCCACCTGCTCCTGCTTCCTACATCCCCTCCACACCACACCAAGTTGTTCTTCTTAATAATAATAATAATACATTTATGTTGGGGGGGCCGCCTTTCATAACACCCAAGGACACCTTACAGGGGCATAGGGGCAATATAGGGAACAATTTAAACAGTGGATTTTGTGATATATCAGCCGGGGTGAGTCAAGACAAACCACAAATGGACTACAGAAGGACATATGGTACAGTTTATATTATTCTTGGTCTTTTTTCAATAACATATTTCAAAGGTTCTGGATTTGTTTACAAATCTAGAAACTAAATACAAAACTAGGATGATATGAAGATCTCATGTCAAAAATAATTGTGATAAATTAGACAGAACTGGCCTGTCTGTGAGCACATTTTATGTTGGTTTGGTTCTTGTGATAAAGGTGTGAATATCTAAATAATATACCAACATATGCTATTGTCATTAGTTGTGTCCCTGTTCTTCAAGCTAAGGCATTGCTCAATTAACAACTCTTGGTTTACAGAGTGGTAACATGAGACCGATTTTTATATATAAAATATAAATGTATTTTAATTTTATAATTTATTTATAATTTATTTTAAATATTGACAATATAATAAAATAAATGGAAATATATACACCGGCAAATATTTAATATAAATACCTTGTGTGTGTGTATAGCTATTGCTTTATCTGATTAATGTTATTTTCATATGAAAGTCCATGATTATAAGTATGCAGTATCATAACTACATCTTTGATGTTTATAAAAAACCAAACTGTTTGAAAATCGGTTGAAAATTGAGCAAGCTATGGTTATTTAAATCGTAAACCATAATGTTATGAATGAGAGCACTGCCTGTAGCAAGATGGCGGCCAAGTGGCAACGTCGGTCTCCATTGGCCAGCAGCGCGTGTGAGCCATCTAGTGTTTATATATAGCTATGGTGTCACTACCCGATCCGTCCCCCTGCCCGATCGGTACTGCGCATGTGCGAGATGGTCCGGAAGTCCGGACGGCAACCCGAGATGGACACTTGACACAGTGGCTTTTAGCAAAGCTCAAAAAGAAAAACCAAGAGAGATGAGTTATTGTTATTACAGCGTAACTTCACTATTATTTAACAACTCTTTTTATTGGGTTCTTTTATTTGGGGTTAAGTACATTGTCAGAATAAGTGAGAAATGGATTTAACTTCTGTTAGACAGCTATCATACTGAATAAATATTTACTGTGAATGTATGCAAAAATGTATGGCATATCGCTGTCTAACAGAAGTTAAATTCATTTCTTACTTATTCTGACAATGTACTTAACCCCAAATAAAAGAACCCAATAAAAAGAGTATTAAACATTTAAAAAAAAGTATTAAAAATAATGATTACAAAAAAATGCAAACAATAAATTAAAAAATATATTAAATATATTTTAAGATCATGTTTAATAATCTGATTCGTCTGTACATTGCTGTTTTAGTCTGTGCTCTTCTCATTAGTGTCTACAGTGTGTGCTTATTGAGCTGTTTAGAGCCATGTGGGACAAAACCCGATCCTGCCCCTCCCTCTCCCTGTTTAAGTCAATGGTGACTGTAAAAACTACACTGTGCATGCTCAGAGTATTGTCCTATTTAATGTGTGTGGCAAAAAAATAATGACCATAGGGGCATAGAGCTGCCATCCCCACCATGCGTCATCTCACATCATTCAGAGCTGATTGGCTGTAAGTACGTGTGCCGCGAAAACTGTGGTGTGTGAAGAGGAGACGAGAGAGCTGCAGTGACGCGTCCTAAAACCCCGAAGTAAACTGCGCATGGCTTCCCTCGACAAAAAAGCAATGATATTTCTCCATAGGATTTTAGAAAAAAAATAGCTCAAAATAAGATCTGTGGGAAACAAACCTGTTAGATAAATGCATGTTTTGTTCAGCCGGATAATATCCACATGTCTACCCTACTTTTATAATTTTCGAATCATAAATCTATTGATTAGATTAGATTTATGATAGACTTTTGAAACTACAAGAAGATCAGGAGGACTTTTACAAAAAAGATAGATTTTTGTCCAGAAGGATAGGCAAATGGACTTCCACCTTCATGTCAAGGTAAGACTTCAATTTTATTGAAAATGGGATCTTACTAAGAGAGAACAATTCAATATTTAAATGATAAAATTACATTTTTTGGGTATCCTTTTTATGAACTGTCTGTTTAAAATTAATTGAAGCATCAGACAAAAAAGCTTTTGAAAATAATATTATATTTTGATTTAGGTCAAAATATAATATTTGTAAACCTGAAGAGTCAGTGCCAGTGCCTCACCAGCCATGAACCTCACTGCAGAAGCTTATATATAGACATCTAAGTTTTTTGTGCCCCACCACTTTTGTACATATAAAAACGCCACTGGTTATATAGAACAATATAAACAAAAAAATACCTATTTAGATATTCCAGAACTTCGAACTGCATCTGAAATACTTCCTCAGTGGATGGGGTTATCTCTGAGACTGGCAAAGTCTGTTGGGGCCGGGCGGTATGAAAAACACCACAATCATTTGGCAAAATACATCGATAGCGAAAGAGCGGAGGATGCTGTGGTTGACCATTCACGCTCTGATATAATATTTAAACATACATTTTCCTCACTAATGTGGGTTGAATCATGACTATTTGGATAACAACACATCTTTTAAAACAGCTAGAATAGCCTGGTAAATTAAGAAAAATGACGTTACCTTAATGCTGCCTTTTTACAACCAGGAAGACAATTGCAATATTACCATTTCCAAAATCTTGGGCAATATGTAGTGTAATCTATTATGTCATATATTGTCCAGCCCCAATGTTAGATTAATACATTCTATTTTGCATAAAAAATTACTTCAACGATTGATCAATTGTCAAAATAGTCGAGGATCATAACAACTTCAGATGTTGGGTTGCGCAGTGGTGGCCCCGACTGTAGAGCCTCTCCAGAAAGGGGCCCTTTAATGCAGCTTCAAACATGACTCTCCTGCCAGGATGTTGGGTGTCCTCCAACTTCCAGCCCCTGTAAACCCTCTGCTCACTGCCCTCCACCTTGACGGTAACCCAGGGAGGGTGAGTGTGTGTGTGCGCACATATGTGAGGGGGATTGAGGGATGAATGCCATGACTAGTTCGGAATGTTCCAGAGTGTTCTAGAATGTGCGGTCGGAAAGTTTGAGTAGGGAAAAAAGACGAAGAGTAACACGGGTGAGGGGAACAAGACCTTATTGACAGGACACACACACACACACACACACACACACACACACACACACACACACACACACACACACACACACACACACACACACACACACACACACACACACACACACACACACACACACACACACACACACACACACACACACACACACACACACACACACACACACACACACACACACACACACACACACACCAAATGATCCAAGGACTCAGTATTCAGCCACAGTGTGGAGGTTTGAAGAGTGTTCTGGTCCAACACCATTTAGTTTACATTAATAAACAGTGACTCGAACAATTTACAGGTTTACTTTCAAACCAATCACTGCACCAGCCAGTTTAATCAAGAATAATCAGATTAAAAGTCCATTTAGAAATGTTTTGTTGAGTTAACCCCCGAACATTCTCTCTAAAACGTCCAATATAACACTACATTTGGACATATATTGGTGTAATTCTCAGTAAAATGACAACATGAGCATACCTGTACCAATTTTTACAGAAACCAACTTGTGCTTCATTAAAAGAAATGTTTCCTGAAGTTTACACTCATTTCCTGAACAATTTCTGGTCTCTAATCTCTTTCAGGTTACATTTTTTCCTTTTGTGTACTTGTCAGATTTAAATACCAATTGTCTATACATTTCAACATCAAACACACTTGCTAGAAGCACATTTCTTTATAATCAAGTACTAGGGTGCGGACCATGTTCTGAAAAATGTGATTGTACTCAATTTGCAAAACATGTCCAGTCTTGATCCTCCGTTAATATTGTGTATAAGTCTCAAAATGATGATTTCCCCCTTTGGCCCAGAGATCTATGGATTGCTCTGCTATACCTCCTTGTTTATTGTTACATGTTACATATGATAAGCAAATCATAAAACTGCATAGGTGGAAAATGCAAAAATAAGTAGTGATGTGATCACAAAAATCACAGCACTTATTAAATCCCATTTATATCATCAGGTAATGATAATCATTAAGGGCTGTTATATAATTAGTGAGTAAAACACTCGACAAAGATAATGCACTTAGAGGTATTTAAGTAAAATCTGTTACACTTCCTGATTAAATGAATTCTGTTCGCCCCAACCTGGGCAAAGATGTTTTGAAATCACGTGTGGTTAAGTTTCTGTTATTCAGTCAGTGAAAGAAACTCTTAATGTCATGTATTTGCAGTGCTCTTTTACACATTTTAATCAGCGTTGTCTTCTTTCTTTCAGGATGGTTCCTACCTGGCTGAGTTCCTGCTTGCTAAAGGCTACGAGGTGAGAGAGAAATCCGGACGTAACAGTATGAAGAATTTGTCCTGTGAAAGCTCAGACGCGCGCGCACACACACACACACACACATAAATGACTGCAGACGATCGCCAATGCCAACAAACACTGACACACACAGAGCGACATTCCCTCGATAAGCGTCTTCCAGCCACAGTGGTGTGTGGGAGCTCCTGAGGGGCTGTGACGTAACGTGACTTCGTACGCAGGCTGACTCACACCTCACCCTGATAAGGCCCTTTGTGCTGCTTCAAGCCTGTTGACCCCTCACCTTTTACCCCTGGGTCACACCATTAACAGGGAAATGGTTGTTTTTATACGGCTATACGATTGAGGTCACTCACTTTCACCTGCTGCGCGATGTGTTTTTAGGAGCGCAGCCTAGTCAACAGCCTGTGGTTGCAGGCGGAGGTTAACAAGCTGTTACTGCTACGTAAGGCTTCGGCCTGAGCTTCACACCCATGAAAAGTGACCATACATACAGTACGACACACTTGCATAAGCATACGTGTGGCACCAGGGCACATTGTGTTTTCCTGACAGTATGACTTCATTTCCCTCACACACCTTCACCCAGCTTCAGCTCAGCCTGGAGAGGAAGTGGACTGGGTCCAGGTTGGAGATGCTGCATGTAGAGGGGGTGGGGGGGGGAGGCATTAAAGAGGAGCGTGCAGGCAGGAAGTACACAGTGAATAAAGGAAGTGAGGTTAGGGCACAGCAGCCTCCCACTAATGGACTCCCCTTGGATCAGGTTCTGTTATCTCACCTGAGCAGAGCTTCCTCACTACCCCCCCCTCACAACATAAAGAACAGATCCTAGATCACAGGCAGCATTAAAAAACAAAGATAGCTGGAGCCATGAGTCACAATACCGTTGTTTCCAACTTTTGTAAAACACTGTATTTGCCAAACAAAATACTGATAACATGACAAGCTTTAGTTACATTCAGTGTTCATGACATTAAGACATTGAACAAAAACCCTAAAATGTAAGATGAGCCTAGAAAAAAAACCTCTGGCTCATATTAAAGTATATTAGTATGTTGTGCCTCTACTGTGACATGCTTAAATGCTTTAATGTTCAAGAAGTTCTTTATGTTTCTCAGTCCAGTCTAACACACTACACGAAAGGAGGAAAAACCCTGAAAGCATAATAGGGCCTCTTTAGGTAATAACAATATGAACTCAACATTTTCATATTTCAATACCAGATTGGCTCCCTAACAGGATCCTGGATCTAATTGCAGAACCATTTTAATTCTGAAACCATCTGTTACAAAATGGGATCTTGACATGTGACCGTAGAATAGCTTTCTGTTTTGTTTTAGATTGACCTTTCAACATTTTTTAAACGTATCATGTACTTTTCGCCACGGGGCTTCAGAGGATATTTGCATAGTTTGCAAGTAGTACATTTAATCTTTCTCAATTCCCTCTGTCCTGCTGCTGGCTGGGGTTAGGGTCAACTTTAAACAATGAGTTACCCTAACCCTAACCCCTTAGCTTCTTCAGTACATGTGAGGGTAACTCAATGCTTTGTAATAATGAAGAAATATTTTCTTGGGTGGGTGTTCTTTACTGTGTAGGTGCTGCACAAAATTAGCAACAAAACACACAATGTGTTTTTTATATACAAGTTTCACAAAGTGAACTAAGCAAGGTTATAGTTATAATAATGTTAATCTGAAGTGGTGTAAATATATATTGTCAATAAAATAAATATAATATAATAAAGCCTCTCTTTTTCTTCTCACAGGTTCATGGTATTATGCGACGCTCCAGCTCTTTCAACACGGGTCGCATTGAGCATCTCTACCAGAACCCACAGACACACACCGAAGGCAGTGAGTACACTTTTCACACCATGATGTCTCCCCAGAGAAACTATTGGCAGATGAAGACATAAACCACGCATGTTAGCAGATGGGCAATACAAAACAAAAATCGAATTACACGTCAAATACATATGTTTTTAGGCAGCTCTTAATGCTAAGATGTTTACTGAGTGTTCATTTTCTGACAGTGGAAAATGTAGCGAAACAGCTACTGTAGAAACGTAGCAGCACGCTGGCTTTCACGCTTACAGCAATGACCATGACCGCGTTTTCATTGAGTCTGACAGGTGTATGTGCGGTTGGCATAATTATTTTTCCACTATGACGAAGGCATGGATTGGCCTGTACCTTTGCTGGTAAGATTAGGCATAACATTGTTGAGGTTTAGCCCCTCATCACTACAGGCTTCAAATGAAGTCACGTGTTCAAGATGGCGGCTCCCATATCCGGGGCTTTTTGGCTAGTTCATGTTCTAGGGAGTCGAGACACTTTGTCTATCTTTCCATACAATCTCCGATAAACACCAAGAGTTGCAGTGTCACAAACACCTTTTTAGATATTGTCTGTCACCATAGAGAAATTAAATGACTTGTGTTTTGCCGTGATACAAAATACCATTGATCGTCCAAATGCAACCGCTGCAGATACCGGAAAACAATTAACTTTTTTTTGGCACCATCAGATCTGCAAAGCCCTCACCATGAGATAATAAACATCAAATTGTATATAAGTATAAACACAGGCAGTGTACTGTATATATATATATATATATATCCAATTGTCAGGACAGTATAGAAATAGGAGCCTACTTTATGTAGAGAGTAACGAAGTAGTGTAATATATTACTTTTTTTTAGTAACGACCCCATCTCTGGCTGTAGCCTACCCCAGCCCTACCCTGGCACCGCCACTGCTTTTATCCAAAGCGATTTACATACTCAGTACTGTGGGCAATCCCCACAGGAGCAATTTGGGGTGAAGTGTCTTGCCCAGGTTTGAACCTGTGCTCCCCTGATCCCAACACCAAGGCTCTATCCACTGCGTCACACGCCTCCCTACAACACCAAAATAGTTGAACTTACTGTTTGTCCCTCTCTTTGTTAGACATGAAGTTGCATTATGGCGATCTGACGGACAGCACGTGCCTGGTGAAGATCATCAACCAGGTGAAGCCGTCGGAGATCTACAACCTGGGCGCTCAGAGTCATGTCCAGGTACTGTGATCTTACCAAAACATCTCCAGCACTCTCATGGAGCTTTATTCTGTGCAACTTGATGTGGTCCTCGGAATGAAGGCCATCATGATTCTGTTTATTCACTTACCTTTGTGGAATCACTTTGCATGGAAAAGGGCTGATGACAGTAACAGTTAACTTCCAGAGTAACACTGGTTCCTGTATAGGCAAGGCACGTTTATTTATATAGCACTTTTCAAAGTGCGTTACAAAACAAATTAAAATACTGTTTAGGAATAAATACATTACAAACACATTATACAATTTTACAACAGACATTACAAAGCAAAGATAATAAAATAATAAAAATAAACACCACAGGTAAACAATACATTTTTAAAAGGCATACTGTAGTTCGAATATGAGCATCTCAATTAAAAGCAGCGGCAAAGAGATATGTTTTTAGTCTCGATTTAAAAATAGTAAGCGTTTCTGCGGACGTGCATGATTTGGGTAGTTTGTTCCAGAGTGTCGGGGCATAATAGCTAAATGCTGCCTCTCCATGTTTTGTTTTTACTCTCGGAGCCGATAGCAGACCCGTCCCAGAAGACCTGAGGCACCTTGATGGCTCGTAATTATGCAGGAGTTCAACAATACACTTTGGTCCTAAACCATGTAATGATTTAAAAACTAGCAATAGTACTTTAAAATCAATTATTTTGCCGACTGGAAGCCAATGTAGAGATTTCAGAACCGGACTGATGTGATCCACTCTTTCAGTGTTAGAGGACACGTGTAGCAGCGTTCTGAATCAGCTGCAGTTTTCTGATGGATTTTTTTGTCAGCCCTGTGAATACACTATTGCAGTAGTCGAGTCTACTGAAAATAAAAGCATGGACAAGCTTTTCTATGTCCTGTTGTGACATTAGTTTTTTAATCCTCGATATATTCTTCAGGTGATAATAAGCAGACCTAATGACTGTTGTAATGTGGCTGTTGAAATTCAGGTCTGAGTCCATCACTACACCTAGATTTCTGGCTTTATTAGTGGTTTTGTAGTCTGCTGACTGAAGCTCTGCGATTACTTTTAATTGGTCCTTCTTTGCTCCAAAAACAATGATCTCAGTTTTTTGTTTGTTCAGTTGGAGAAAGTTCTGAGTCATCCAGTCAGTGATGTGCTCAATGCACTTGCTCAGTGTTCTAATCGGAGAACAGTCTCCTGGTGTGATTTTAAAATAAATCTGGGTGTCGTCTGCATAGATGTGATAACTTAGATCGCTCTTTTTAATAATTTCGGCCAGAGGTAGCATATAAATATTAAAAAGCAAAGGTCCTAAGATGGAGCCTTGAGGAACTCCGCATTTGTCAAAGTTGATGTGTAGTTGCCTATTGAGACAACGTTTTTTCTGTCCTTTAAAGGTGGGGTAGGTACGTTTGAGAAACCGGCTCGAGATCGCTAGAATTTGAAAATACACAACCGGAGAAAATCTGCCACTTCCTTATAGAGCCCCTCCTCCAACACACACGAACGCGCACATGACCAATGAGGGCACGAGATAAGTTTGTGCCCCGATGGAAGGCTGACAGGCAGGTAGGCCAACAGGCAGGTAGGCCTGGTTGTAGTTTTTACAGTATTACGGCTTCTACAGATGACATTTTTGTATGGATTTTTTGTCAAAGCACTTAAGATATTCATTGCTATCGGGATGTTAAGAGCATTCCATGGAATATAACAAAAAGTGTATCTCGAGCCGGTTTCTGAAACGTACCTACCTCACCTTTAAGTAGGTACTAAACCAATTTAGAGCTGTTCCTGAAACTCCCACCCAGTTTTCTAGAGACGGTCTCGCAATATGTTGTGGTCAACAGTGTCAAAGGCTGAGATCTAATAATACTAAAACTGATATTCTGCCACTGTCTGTTTAAATGAATGTAATTTAAGACCTTAACAAGAGCAGTTTCAGTGCTGTGGTTAGGTCTAAAGCCCGACTGAAACACATCAAAACCATCATTTAAAAACATGAAATTACTCAACTGTTGAAAAACAACTTTTTCAATCAATTTGCTTAAAAAAGGAAGGTTTGATATTGGCCTGTAATTATTCATTACGGTTGTGTCCAAGTTATGCTTTTTTAGGAGCGGTTTAATTACTACAGTTTTCAGGGCCTGTGGAATAGTATATTGTCATGAAGCACTTGCACTTGCCAGAATAAATAAATAGACCAGATGACTCACTATGTAAAATTAGATGGTGTTAGAGGTTGCTTACTGTTTTAGGTGGTGATCTGGTTTGTGTGATTTGTACTCTATCACAGTAAGCACAATATGTTTAATTTTTCTATGTGTAGGTTTCATTCAGAGCTATTCTATCATCATCAATCAGACCAGGGCCATGCTGACAATTGCATTTTGCACATATGGTATGGGACTTGCACAAGACATTTTAAAGTGTTTTACTACACATTTGATTATTTAGAAAGTACCATATTCAAAGGTGTTATGCTAACAGTGGTATCTTTCAGCAGCTAGCCCTAAGCAGAGATGAGCAGCGTGCTACAAGGGATCTTTTCATATTTCGGAATTTGATATGTGAAGTTCCCCTTAAATAGAACTCAAAGCAGGATTGGCAGGTATGTCAAGCTGCCTCTTAGTCTTTTAAAGTTTATTTTCATAGCATAAATAGAGTGGCGAAGTCACGCTGTCATCTACTTCCGCCCCATGGGACCTTATTTCTGAAAAATTATGTATTGAAGTCAATGGGGAGAGAAAGATTATCTTTCGATCCCGTTTGAATTGTGCCACAAATTACACATCCATCCATCCATCCATCTTCTCCCGCTTATCCGTGGCCGGGTCGCGGGGGTAGCAGTTCCAGCAGAGAGCCCCAAACTTTCTTTTCCCTGGCGACATCAACCAGCTCTGACTGGGGGATCCCAAGGCGCTCCCAGGCCAGCGAAGAGATATAATCCCTCCACCTGGTCCTAGGTCTACCCCTTGGTCTCTTCCCAGCTGGACGTGCCTGGAACACCTCCCTAGGGAGGCGCCCAGGTGGCATCCTAACTAGGTGCCCGAACCACCTCAACTGGCTCCTTTCGACGCGAAGGAGGAGCGGCTCAACTCCGAGTCCCTCCCTGATGACCGAACTTCTCACCTTATCCCTAAGGGAGACACCAGCCACCCGGCGGAGGAAACCCATCTCGGCCGCTTTTATCCGCGATCTCGTTCTTTCGGTCATGACCCATCCTTCATGACCATAGGTGAGGGTAGGAACGAAAATGGCCCGGTAGACAGAGAGCTTTGCCTTCTGGCTCAGATCCCTTTTCGTCACAATGGTGCGGTAAAGCGACTGCTCCCGCTGCTCCGATTCTCCGGCCCATCTCACGCTCCATTGTTCCCTCACTTGAGAACAAGACCCCGAGATACTTGAACTCCTTCACTTGGGGTAAGGACTCATTCCCTACTTGGAGTGGACAGTCCATCGGTTTCCTGCTGAGAACCGTGGCCTCAGATTTGGAGGTGCTGATCCTCATCCCAGCCGCTTCACACTCGGTTACGAACCGATCCAGTGAGTGCTGAAGGTCGCAGACTGATGAAGCCATTAGAACCACATCATCTGCAAAAAGCAGTGGTGCAATCCTTAGTCCACCGAACTGCAGACCCCCTCCCCCACGACTACGCCTCGAAATCCGATCCATGTATATTACAAACAGGATTGGTGACAAAGCGCAGCCCTGGCGGAGGCCAACCCTCACCGGAAATGGGTCCGACTTACTGCCGAGGACCCGGACACAGCTCTCGCTTTGGGAGTACAGAGATTGGATGGCCCTGAGTAGAGACCCCCTCACCCCATACTCCCGCAGCACCTCCCACAGTAACTCCCTGGGAACTCGGTCATACGCCTTCTCCAAGTCTACAAAACACATGTAGACCGGATAAGCGTACTCCCAGGCCCCCTCCAGGATCCTTGCGAGAGTAAAAAGCTGATCCGTCGTTCCACGACCAGGACGGAATCCGCATTGTTCCTCCTCACTCTGAGGTTCGATAATCGGCCTGACCCTCCTTTCGAGTACCTTGGAGTAAACTTTCCCGGGGAGGCTGAGTAGTGTGATGCCTCTGTAATTGGCACACACCCTCTGATCCCCCTTTTTAAAAAGGGGAACCACCACCCCGGTCTGCCACTCCTTCGGTACTGTTTCCGACTTCCACGCAACGTTGATGAGACGTGTCAACCATGACAGTCCCTCAACACCCAGAGCCTTCAGCATTTCCGGGCGGATCTCATCCACCCCCGGGGCTTTGCCACTGTGGAGTTGTTTGACGACCTCAGTGACCTCCCCCCGGGAGATTGGTGTTGATCCCCCGTCATACTCCAGCTCTGCCTCTAACATAGAGGGCGGAGTTGTCGGGTTCAGGAGTTCCTCAAAGTGTTCCTTCCAACGCCCTAACACTCCATCAGTTGAGGTCAACAATGCCTGAAATGCCTGAAAAGCTCCGCCGGAGGTGCGAGTTGAAGGCCTCCTGAACTTGGGCCTCCTCCAGACGTTCCCAGTTCACCCGAACTACACGTTTGGGCTTACCAGGTCTATCCAGAGGCTTCCCCCGCCACTCGACCCAACTCACCACCAGATGGTGATCAGTTGACAACTCCGCCCCTCTCTTTACCCGAGTGTCCAAAACATACGGCCTCAGGTCCGATGATACGATAACGAAATCGATCATGGACCTTCTGCCTAGGGTGCTCTGGTACCACGTACACTTATGAGCATCCTTATGTTCGAACATGGTGTTTGTTATGGCCAATCCATGACTAGCACAGAAGTCCAGTAACAAACCACCACTCCGGTTCAGATCAGGGGGGCCGTTCCTCCCAATCACGCCCCTCCAAGTGTCTCCATCATTGCCCACATGTGCGTTGAAGTCTCCCAGCAAGATTAAAGAGTCCCCTTCAGGAGCCCCATACAGGACTCTTTCCAGGGTCTCCAAGAAGGCTGTATACTCTGAACTGCTGTTGGGTGCATAAGCACACACAACAGTCAGAGTTTTCCCCCCCATAACCCGCAGGCGTAGGGAGGCAACCCTCTCGTCCACTGGGGTAAACTCCAACAATGAAGCACCTAACCGGGGACTTGTGAGTATCCCCACACCCGCCCGGCGCCTCACACCTTGAGAGGGGACGGAGAAGCGGAGGTGTTGCCCACATTGCCTTTTCGGGCTGCGCCCGGCTGGGCTCCATGGCAAGCCCGGCCACCAGACGCTCGCCGACGAGTCCTCCTTCTGGGCCTGGCTCCAGAAAGGGACCCCGGGCTTCCTCCGGGCCGGGTATCCTCACTTCTTGGTTTTTCTTTCATGAGGTCTTTTGAACCAATCTTAGTCTGGCCCCTTGCCTGAGACCAATTTGCCATGGGAGACCCTACCAGGAACACAAGGTTCCAGACAACACAGCCCCCAGGTTCATCAGGGCACACAAACCTCTCTACCACGGTAAGGTGCTGGTTCTTCAGAGAGGGAACATATTACACATATGTTTGTCAATCTTAAAAAATCCTTTCCATGTAAAAAAAGTCAGTTTGTCTTAAAACTGTTGAAATATAAGACTATGAAAAATACGCAACTAGAAAGACTACAAATCCCAGAGTGAATTTAGCTAGCTGACATTAACGTTACACATTACACTCGTGTTACTCACTGAAACCTTGTAAAGCCGGTCCCATATGCTGGAACCGACAAACTCCCCATTTGTGTATGTACAGTTCTCAACATGGCCAGACTTGTAGTGATTTTCACCTCTTTTAATACTTTTCGCTTCATTCTGAAAGAAAGAGGTGAAATGTGCTAATGTGACGGCCATCTTGGTGTTGGTGACGTATGCAAGACCAGAGTTGTAGTTCATTGAGCGCTTCACACGAAACATGTGTTACTTCACATGTTACGGCATATTTTTTTTTTTTTGACTTGCAAAACTATCTTTTAAATTGACAAACATCATATGTGTAATTTGTTGCACAATTCAAACGGGATCAAAAGATAATCTTTCTCTCTCCATTGACTTCAATACATACTTTTTCCGAAATAAGGTCCCATGGAGGTCCCCCGGAAGGGGAGGGACTTCACCACTCTATAACATGAGTTGAAGCCAGTGACTGCAAGATAAGAAGTATGATTCCTTGAACTGGAGTTTTACTTTCTCAGCAGTAATTGAAGGTAGTAGTTGATAGTAATGGTCCCATACTTAAATGCTGTTACTTATTGGCAAGAATCTCAACATCTCACAATAGTAAAAAAAAAATGCAATACTATATCGCAATACTCAAGTGAATAGATATTTTTATAAAACCTTATAATACATATGTAAAGCTCTTTTAACGCTCTTCTTTCACTTTATCTCTTTTTTTTTCTTGACTTATATTTCACTGTAACATCTAGTAAAGGTGAAACCTTCTGTATTATAGTTGTTATTGTCAACTTGAAACTTAGTGGTTGCTGGTTCCTCCTCAAATATATTTCACTGTGAGTTCTACTGAATAAAAAGGCTCTCAGTTCTGGGAATCAAGCAGCTCATGTGTGGGGGACGCTGGAGCTGATGGGACAGGAAGTCATGTTTTCTTGGATGGGTTAGTCTGTGCCACAATGTAGTTTTTGTCTCGGAGCTCTGCGGTGATCCCACAAGATCCCTCGGGCCCGCCCCTTCCTCCTGCCCCTCCACACCGGGGTCTGACACACAGTCTCCAGGCAGCACTGATCCTCCTTCACCACAGGGTGGGATACGTAGCCAAGAGTTTAGTTAGGTCATAGGCCATTTTAGGCTATTTGTAATACAAACATGAGACGCTGCTTTTCACTGGTTTAATTTTATCATTATGTGGTGATCATTTTCCTAAGTCGTCCTGCACATCTCTGGGATAGAGTCAAAGCTTTGCTGGATTTCTCAGTTTTAAGGAAAAACATCAAACATTCCCACCTTTCAGTTTCAAATTCTGTTTTTAGTTATTTAATGATCTATATTATTTTATATAACTAAATCTTACTTAAAACACTTTTTGGCCCTTTTTAGGCAGGCCAAACAAAACAAATGTTTGACGGAAAGTGGTTGTGGCTGAAATTTAAACTAGTTTATTTACACATCAAACAGACACATCATGCAGTATGATGATTTTTCATTTGGAGTTGTGTTTGTCTCCTGATGTCCAATATTCATCCACTCTCTTTTTCGCTCTGGTTTGGTCCCCACATTTTCCAATGTGAGGAAGAACTGCTAGTCCCTCTTTTTAAGCAATTTACACTTAATATCTTCTCCCTGTTGGCTGGACTGAAGTTGAAGACGTGCACATGGACTGTTTCACTCATTTCTAATAAATGTTTTTAGACCAATCAAGAAAAGATGATTTTAATATTGAAAATAATTATTATGTTTCAGTTCATGACAGCTCCGAGGAAAAAACAAACGAATAAATGTAACGCAGTGTTAGTATAACAAATATTATATGGTGATAAAGATGTTATTTTGGTAATATCTCTAATAGCATCAAAGAGGAAATGTAAAGAAATGACCAAAGGGAAAACAGACAGACAGAAAAAGCAGAGAGTGGGAGAATGAGCGATGACTCCTCTCTCCACATCCTTTTTAGTCAGAGGCCGTGACTCTGCTCCAGCCTCCCACATGGTACATCATCCTCAGGCCACACACACATTGTGAGTGACAGAACATCTCTGTACCTGTACCAGGCTCTCCGTGTTTATTTGTCTCCACACCAATAAACCGGCTCTGGTAGCGCCTCACCACATGCTGCCCGCCCTGAACAGCTGAGCCGGCTGGATTACTGGCAGAATGCTGTGGAGCAATTTCCAGTCAATTTCCCACCACAGAGGAAAAGATCACTGACAGCAAATACTCAGCACCTCTCTCTTCCTTCCCATCATCCCTCTCCACGCTCCTTCCGTCTTACATACAATCCCTTCTGAATGATTTGAGTTGTAGTATCGGTTTGAGATAGGGTGTGTGTGGGTGCTTGTTTCCGCTGTAGAGAGTCATCACTGAGAACACAGTGAAGGTTATTTTCTAATGCTGCAGGGGCAGATGTGGACAGGGAATAGTGGACGGACACTGGAGGGGCCGGCAAGGCAGCCAGCTGCAGTATCAAAAGAGCAGCACAAGATCAAAACAGAAGGGATATTATGTCTTTACTTTGTGACCGTAACAGCAGGAGAGTTGATCTTTTTGATCAGCCGTCTTTCCCGAAAACAGTATTCTACATATGTTATAAGTCACAGGAAAGATGGCCAAAATACTTTTTAAAAACACTATTTCATTTGAGGGTTTCTGGTGGATATGTGTATTATAGTGCTCCATACTACCTCAACTAGTACTGTATAAACTGCAGGGATGGATTAGATTATATTTGCAAAATTTCCGAAAAGTCATTGAGTATGTACTTAGACCTGAAGATGAATTGTACAAATAATGAAATAATACACTGTTTGCAAAGGAAGCGAGGAACATAACTAAAGCCACCTGTGCTGTGCTGTGACCATGTCCACAATTTTTTATTTTAGCATGCCAACATGTGCTATTTATTACTTTATAAGTATATTTTAGGTTGATGTCATTAGTTTGGTCATTATTTGGTCACAAACCAAAATATTGGACAATGTAAGCTTTGATCTGCCTACCTTTTTAGGTGTTGAGCAAAAGAGACAAAACCCTCATCTTGTGTCAGGGTGGTGCTATAAAAAAAGACTTCAAACTATGTATGAATTGGATTTACCGACCAAAAATAAACACCATCGTGAATTAATTAATTATTAATCTGGCAATGAAATAACTGGAATATATACATTCTTCACTCGCGAAATATGCATGAATCCGGAGTTGGTGAAGTGCTCACAGACTGCTCGCAGTAATCTGTTCTGCATCTGAGGGTTCAACACCACCCCATTGTGTTCTCCCACTGAAGCGCTGCACAGGAAAGCCGTGAACATAACCCCTCAACGTTGGTCTCTCTCTGAGAGTTATCCCACCTGCAGCTGTCAGACAAAGACATACGAGGAGACGGGCTAAATTATTAACACACTCGCTCATGACAGGAAAAGCGAAGGGGGGGATATAAAGAGAGAGACAAGGTGGAAAGAGTTTGAAGAGGTGAGAGCAGCACTGGGTCTACAGTCCATTTTTTTTTTTTTAAGACTTTTGCGATAAAGGTGCACATTGCATTCAGGAGACAGACTTCATTCATCTATATCCTTCATTATCCATATCCGAATTCCTCTTCACAAGGACTTATCGTCCTCCTATCATCTTCTTACAGTTTCTCGCTCTCCGCTACCCTTTGGTCTCTCCCCCATCCGGGTTTGTAGAATCTCCCACGCCAGATACACACACAGGATATAACACGCCTGTTTCCCCACAAAGCTCTGCACTGTTTGCTCGGTGTGTTGATTTGTTTATAGGCTTAAAGCTGCCATTGTGCAGCCTGCCAGCAGTTTACTCTCACACTACGGCTGTAATACCACTACTTACTACAGTTTGTGGGCATGTTATGCAGTCTTTGTTGGTTATGTGATTCAGTTGTTTTGACTCCCTGTGTGTTATCCAGTAGGTTGTGATAGTGGTTGCGGATTAAAGCCACTACTTCCTGCCTTATTAGCACTTTAACTATAAAGGATGACATTTTTTTACACAATACTGGCCACTATGCTCCAAAAAGTACAGGCTTGCGTTACAGTAAAAATGAGAATTTTTTTTGTACCAATATTTGGGAATTTATTTTTTCAGATAAACAGTAAATGTCTTTTTAAAACTATAGGATTAAGTTAAACATTTCTCGATTTTGAAATGGACAGCAGCAATACATCCAAGGACTTTCCTGCTGGGCCAATACTAATTTGTAAGATATGCATTGTCAGGAAGCTCAAAACCAGACTTTTCGTTTTAGGTCATAGCAAGTCAACATTGCTAGTTAAAATGCCTTAACTTTTGCTTTTAGGCTAATAAAAAAACAAACATTGGCACAAATCCTCAGTTAAGAATGGAGTAAAATACTAAACTAAAGAAGGCTTTGAGGTGTTGAAAAAGCTAGGAAATCCCTCGCCATTAAACTATCCCCAAAAAAATGCTGTGGCTCAGTGCGCTCCCCTATCTTCGGATCAGGGAAAAGCGAGTTTGAGTACCGCTGATGTCAGCATGTCGTTGTGTCCCTGGGCAAGACACTTCATCCCCAATTTGCCCCTGTGGGGATTGCCCAAAGTACTGAATGTATGTAAGTTGCTTTGGATAAAAGCATTGAACAAGTGACATCTCGAGACTATTCCCAGTTTTGTAGTAAAACACATCACATTTTCTTAAAACGTTGACACAAAGCTCAAGGAATGTTCACAGCAACCATTGTAAATGTTCCTTTATTTTCCAATTCTTGCACATTTTATCTTAAAGTAAATAACATCTTTTTTTTTCTCAGTTCTTACATTTTTTTTATTAGAAACGTTTTATTCACAGGAAGTGAAGGAAGCCCTTGGTGAATGATGAGCGGTTTCCTCTCCGTAACAGCCCATTGGCCGGGTTTACTCACTCTCTGATTGGTGTTTATATTATTCCTGTCCAATCAGCCTTCAGTGGCACGCTTGCTGCGGTGTGTGTACCTCACTGGGATAAAGATCCGCATAGAACCAAATTTCCAAATTCCTCACTGAAGTGTGTGTTTTCTGTCTCTTAGGACTCATTAGCTGCATGTGTGCAGTTTGTGTGTGGATAAGGTGCCATGTTTCCCATTGTTTTAAAATGGCCTTTCAGGATCAGAATCCTGGTGTTTCTTTTTTAGGCCAAAGGGAGATGAACTATAATCTCTGAGGCAAAATGTTCTCATGCGTCCCTCCTATTGAATGAGCAGAAACAGGGCCGTGTTGCGTTGGTGGGCTGGTAGTCAGCGGTCAGAACAACTCCCTGAACAGACCGATCCCTGTTTGGAAAGGTTAGGCCTTCGTAAGAATCAGCCTGCCTGTCCTGGATCCAAAGTGAACTTTAGTTTAAGAATAGCCTCTTTTGGGCCAAGAGAAACAACGTCTGCACTTTCCTCATTCAGATTCAGGGAATGTTTTGTGGTTGAGCTTTGTGGGTCACATTCAACGCTGTGCTCATGAGTCAGTTATTTTTTTGTTTTCCAGCAAAGTTGGGAAAATGCAGTTTGAGAAAGGATGGGGTGGGTTGAGGATTGTTAAGTCAAGACACTGAGTCAATAAATAGTATCACAAAACTAAATATGATTGCATCTATGTCAGTAAACCAAATCAAACTCCAAATATTCCAGATCAGCTGTCTTGTTCTGGTGAAATACAGAAGCCAACATTGAACAGTGCACATGTATTTTGACCTTTGGCTCATAGATGGCAGCAGTGAGCCACTGTTAACTGAAGTCAGTCCGGTCTGGGGAATAAAAAGTACTTTATTATAGGGAATTAAACGGCAACCTAATAATTGAAAATGAATTATCTATTTAAATATATATTGATTAGTGAATCAAAAATGTGTGATAATAAATCTTCGGTTGAACAAAATGCTAAATATTCAGGGTTCAACTTCTCAAATGTGAAGATTTGCTGCTTTTCTGTTTTTAGAAATGTTACATTTTAATCTATAAGATGCAGCGTTATTCAATGAAAATAAATATGGTACTAAAAAGGGCTAACCCAGGTATAAAATAATTACATTTACAGAGGTAATAGAATTTATAGTAATCATTATTTTTATCCAAAAATACATTATTTAAAAGAATGCTGTTCTAAGGAATTGCTTATTTTCTTTGTTCGACAGTAACATTTGTATTTTAGGATTTTGTATTGCTGGATAGACAAACCAATATATTTAAATAACTTAATCTTGGTGTTCTGTACTGTTCATATATAATCAATCGATATGTTTTCCTCCCAACATTTCTAAACTTCTCAACGATTTGCAATTATAGTCTTTGGAATGACTGACCATGGTTTTGGCTTAATAACTTATTTTGAGGTTGCTACATTGAACAACTTAGATTTTTAAAAATATTTTGCAGATAAAACCATTTTCTACTTATTATTTCTTATATGAAAATAAATGTTACAGCCCAATAATAGTATGTCTCTAGTCTATCGTTTAGGCATTTTCTTCACATGCCAGGTTTGGATGAGGCCCTCTACAGGTCAGTGTGTCACATTACTGCTCCTCTGTGGATGGTTAGAGTGAGGCATTGTTCAGGAGTACGGATATTTAATCAGGGTTTACTTTCAGCTTTTTTAGTCAAATAAGTCAAATGAAAAATACAGAAAAAAGCTGGTCCAGCCTGATTATCTTTAACCTGTCCAAGTTCTCCCAATCTTCACTGCTTCTAAAATCTGATTCAAGTGTCTGGTCTGTGCCGGACTTAGTACTAACAGACATCCAGGACATGATCCAACCATACAGCCCAGCTCTGATAACCTCCGTCAGCAGACACCTTAAACTTCTTCCATCGCAGGCTAAAAGCTTACATGTTCAGGCTGCATGTTCTCACCCATGAGAAAAAAGAAAAACAAAACAAACAAAAAGTCTTTTTGCTTATTTAAAAGGTTTTATTTACTATCATAGGTTTCTCTATTTTATGCTTGCCTCATGAACGGCTGACGATTCGGAATAAAAGACCAATTACAATTATTTAATTTTGAATTTGCAATATGATTTACAATACTAAAAGGATTGATCATTTTTTTAATATTTGTCTGTAGAATACTATTTAGGCCCAATCTTATCTGCAGCACTGCTATATCTGATTCAGAAATATATTTTCACTTTTTTTCGCTTTTTGAAGAATATTGCGCTTATTTCAATAACCGACTAGTCGTATTGTTGATTTCGATAACATTTTGATTAATTGTAAAACCTTAGTATCATGGTTGAAATACGGCGTTATTTTAAGTCTCTTTCATTCAAAACATCAACAAAATAAATGAAATGTAAGAGATCGAAACTGGTCAAATTGTGCAGCTGAGGTGACCGTTTTTGTATTTTAGTTATCACTGTTCTGTCGCTTTCCCTCCCTCATACTGCATTACATTTGCACCCCTGATGTGAGTGACTGACAGTAGCCTGTAGCGTGTCTGACGATATGAGAACTTAACCACAATAAACACACAAAGATGGGATCATGTGCTTAATTGGTTAGGTGTTAGACGGAAAGCTGAGGTGAGAAGACGGTATCCAGGGATTCCACAAAATATTTATCAAACTCATCAATCTTCCTGTTGCTATGTCCTCCAGGGAGACATTTGGCAATAATCAGCTTCATATTTGATGACTTGTAATGATTTATCTGTGGTTCTGTGATCCGTGAACGAGGTTTAAGAGATTATTCTTCAGATAGTTCCAAATAATCTACTTTTATGGAACCGTGCTGCATGGTTATAATTCACAAGGTAATTAGACCTTATCTATAATTAGAGTCCGACTTTTTGTGGTATTTTCTCATTATTTCAGCTATAAATATCTTTAAGTACCTATGTACAAGATTGCCTAATGCAAAGTTTGAACCATGTTTAATAGCAAACACATTTTTTATGAAGTGGAAACCTTTGTGCTAGGAGAACCAGGCAATTTGTTTAAAAGATGTAACTAACAGCATGTTATGACAGCACTGCAAAACATTTTATTAAGTTAGCTATCACGTGCAGAACATTGGAAAGCAGTGCAATCCGTTGACAATATGTATGGTATATGACTTCATTTTTAAGAACAAGTACTGTTCCTTGTTTAGCAGTGCAGCAAAAAGTTATCAGGCAGGGTATTTGGAAATCAATATATCTAATGTACAATTACAAAATATAACCATAAATGAAAATCACACTTAACTAAAGACTCTTGTTTATAACTTAAAATGTCAACATCCAATAAACCCCAGTTCCCATAATTTTTAAGCCAGGAAAGGCCATTAATATGAGCATTTTCTCATTTTGTCGGCAAACAATATATAAAATGCCCTGACAAAAATATAAAAACAAAAGTCTTCCACTGACTAAATCTCCCAATACCAGCATGCTTCCTTGACAGTTATGAGTACCGACATGGTTCAGCAATCGAGCAAATCGAGAACTGGTTCCTAATTGTTTGATTCACTGGAAAGGCATCCTTAATCACATCGAATCCTCTCATAAATACAATTTGACAGTTGACGGGAAGAATTACCGGCATATCCACTTTGCATTGTGTTTTGGTTTTGGACAGAAGCCATGGCAGAGAGAAATAACGTTAACGGTTAAATACTTAAGAAATCTACCTTACTCTTGCTGGTTTTCCATAGTAACGCGTTTTACAGTAGCTATCAGCCATTGATGATTTTAGTCTGATACTTAATGCAAACTTCTATGCTAAGAACTGGACCATTTAAATTACTCCATTTTATACAATTAGTCTTCCATTAACAAAAAAGGCCACAAAATTGTCCTTACATTTGCAACATCGTACTGCATATTATAATTCATTTTACAAATCAATACAAGCGATTCTTTCTTTGTATTGTCTATTTATATGTTCCCCTTCTTTTGGCATAACGGTATTTATCCGTTTAATCGGGGACAGTGCTAATAATAGATATTTCTGTAAATGCGCCAATGTAGATGGAAAGTCTCCCTAAGAACGAATAATATTTAAAATATTTATATTTGAATACATGACAAAACCCAAGTGCAGCTGTTGCTTATACTGTATATGGATACCTTCTTAGAATGATAAATAACTCTCACTTTAATATGTTAGCCCTCACAGATATTTCCCACTCGTACCATTTATTCAAATCGTCATAGTTTCAAACTGTTTGCCATGATATTTCAGTTAGTTTCTTTGACAGATTTCGATATTCTCTACAGTGCTTAATAAAGCGCTGGTTTTGACATTGTGGCTTCTCATGCTTCATGCACATGCTGTGCGCCATATCGTTTGATTTTGCATCAGTACATTTCGGTTGTACTAAATCTAAATCACACCTGTGATAAGAATACCTGCGTGATCATACCTTTCAGTCCAAATTAGTTTACACAAACCACATTTGACAGTCTGTGTCTCAGTTGACACAGAGGTTTGGCAGTATGGGTATTTTTCTCCAGTGATGTTTACATAGACATTATATCATGTGTACAAAGGGCTTTTTGTGAGCAGACTCACTGACTATACATACACACGTGCACACAAAGGCTTAGTGTCAAAAGATCCGGCTGTTTTCACTTGTTTGTACAAAGTGGTGGATACCAAACTGTACCTAGACTTTGTTATTATTTCAAGATAAAAATCTGTCATAAAATCATCTTATTCTGTCATCAATGTAGCTTTATATTACTCCGTATCCCCAAACACCCACAATGGGCTGTGAGACACAGTGAAAAGATGCAGCCTCACTCAATCCTCCCATAAGTGACATAAGCTAATTACTCACAGTAAACATGGTTGCTAATCTGTGAACACACCCTGACTGCTGCTGCCCACACTGCTGTGTGCTCACACGCACGCACGCACGCATGCACGCACATGCACTAGCACTAGCACCAACAGTCCCCCTGCTAATGGCATGTTTGTGTAATTCAGCTGTTTGGAGTTTCTCCTCAAAGCATGGCCTGCAGTCTTGTCCCGTTCTAGCGATTGTTTCTAACTGTTTCGAAAATGTTGAACTCAAATTAGGGATAAAAGGCACGACCCCCCCCCTGAAAAAACGTGTAATTGTTATTTCACAATCTGTAAATTACCTTTTTATAAAAGTGTCATAATCTAAAATGGTTCTAATCGTTAAGAGTGCAAGTGGGTGTACTCCATGTTCTCCGCATTACAGACGTGTCTGTTGGGTAATTTGAGGATTGCATTGTATTTACAAAAGCCTTGCTGTAATGAGCTCACTTGTTTGGATCACATCATGGGATAATGATGACAGGGGGAAAAAAACAAGAGGAGTTTGAATCGTGGGCAGGGGCGGGATGAGTTACAACATTAGATTCTAATATAGATGAATTTAATCGTTTTAATCCTTTGTTGACTTAATAAAGGTGTTATTATACAGTGTGGAATTTATTTTGTATCTGTAGCTTCTTTGTATGTGTAGGCCGCTGCCTTTGCCGTTGTGTTATTTAATTGAAGCTTTAAATCAGGCTGTCATACCTGTATGAAGGGATGGGCCACTCTCACCTGCTGTCAGCCAAACAAACGGCCTTTCTTCTCAGAGAGAGAGTTGGATGTTCAGGTACAATAAACAGCGAGCCCAGCTGCTCGAGGAACTATTCAACAGATGTACTCTCTTCACATTGCTTTATTTGCACTCCAAGAACGATTTTTATCGAGGTCAACTGAGGGCTCTTAGTACTTTCTAGAAAATCCATACGCAAAAACTTATCTTCACTTGAACTCTTCTACTGTTCAATTATAATATAATAACTTTTAAAAGCACTTAATTAGACGTAAACATGATATGTTAAATACACCACATGACCAAATGTATGTAGACATCAAAATATAAGGCCCGTTTTTTGCCATCCAATGGGCATCTGCTGCTACAACAGCCAAACAAGAAGTCTGATTTTAGTTTTCACACACGTTTTTAGTAACGTAGCTGCAGGGATGTGCTTCTTTCAGCCCTTTTAACAGTGTAGTCCGCTGCTGGTTGATTATGTCACGTTTTCACCCTGGGATGAATGTTAGAGATGAGCAAATTTCCCATGTTTTTTTCTTGCAAGCGTGCAGATGCAGAGTTAATGGCAAGCATTGATTATATAAAACTATCCATGATATTTGCATTTAAATTGCAATACAACTACTGCAACTACTTTGCTTGACTTTAGGCAACCATGTTTTTTCTGTTGCCATATTATAAAGTGTTGTGTTGGATATATTGGAGCTTAAAGGAATGTTACCATTTAAGACATTGACGCTTTAGTTGGAAAGTTACAATAACATCATAAATATCATAATATGCTTTTAAGCATTCAGATGTTCTTATTTGGAACTAATAAGTCACACCGAACCGTTAGAGAATGTCCTAACACTAAAAAAGAACTGAAATGTTATCTGAAAGAAATGGGAATCACGAGACAAGTCCATTCTCACCGTTTTTGACCTTTTAGATTTTTGAGTTTGCAATACTGAATCGGAGGGTGAGTCACGAACATGGTCTATTTTCTGATGCCTCTCCATCCAGCGGTTAGATGCTGCCAGTTATACGATTGGCAAATAGAATAAATGATCATTAATCAAACTATCAGCACTTATCTTTTGTTTCTCTCTGCCTCCTTGCCTGGTTGTTTTTCCTCTTATTTTTCTATCTTAGCAATGGTCGGAATAGTGTCTTAGGATCTTTCAAATATGTCCTTACTCGCCCTCAGGCTGCTGTAGGATTGTAGTTAATATCATGTTGACTCCTCCCCATTACCATCATTAGCGCAAGTATCAACAGCATTTATGAGAAAAGTCTCCGACAGTGTGAGAAGCTCGTTGCAAAGTGTGATTAATTTGCCCCTGCTCTGTTATTTTGGAACTCTGATTCTGTCACTGAGAAAAATGGTTTACAGTTATCCACGGTACCATCAATCATCGATGGGGTGAGTTAGGTGGACGGACATGCGAGGAAGACGAGCACAGAGCTGTCAAAAGGCTGCCAACTGTTGACTTAAAGCGTGTAACCTCACAGCCTCCCTGTGCTCATCCTGAAGACGAATTCCCGTATTTGTTTTTGTTTGAATCAAACCTGGTTTCACCATCATTATACCATAAATCAACCAATGGTGGCGTAATCAATTTAACATAAAAGAGACTAAACTGAGGTTATCTGTAGGGCTGCACTTTTTTCAAATAATTGCAAAATGCATGACCGATACTCGATTTTCAAGACTGTTGTTTGTATACCAATGTATGTATAACTATATTTGAATGCCTCCATTTCCCCTTAAATCCCGCAGTTTAAATTTCTCACCTGTAAAATTGCAAATTATTTGATGGTGACAATGTCACAAAATTACCAAAAACTTTGATAATACATTTCATTCTTAATAGGGATGCTCCGATCGCCAATTTCGGGGCCGATCGCCGATCCGATCGAGTGGGCGGGGCCTAAAAGGAAGAGGCCTAAATGGAAGATTTAAACATCACTTTAAATCTTCCATTTAAAGTGATGTTTAAACTCAGTTAATGCTCATTCACTGGAGCTTCCACAAACAATCAACTTAATTATTACATTCAAATGATGAACATTATTCAAGTTTACATTCACTTTGGGGAATAACACGGGAGAAATGAGCGGAAGCGCTCTCTTTTCCTCTCTCCCTCCCTCTCCCCCCTCTCCTGACAGCCTGTCAGTATCTCATGCAGCTCACTGATCCAGTAATGAGTGACCCGACAGTGAAGAATACATATATTTATAATAACTAGTTTAGCTTGTTCCAGAGGTAGATAAAATAGCTAAGTGTGTTAGGTCTAACTCTTGTGTGTTTCGTTTTGCTCACCGGTCCGGCGGGCGGAGCTGCAGGATTTCTGCTTCACACACGTTGCATACCGCTATTTTACTGTCTTTTTGGGACACCTTAAAATAATGCCAGACCGGTGAAGCCATTTTGGCGAGCTTGTTTTGCCGCACACAGAGAAAAGTATCATGTATTTTACGTCATGCGATCGGCATGTTTAGAGAGCACCGATCGATCGGTAGAGAGTGAGTATCGGCCGATCTCGATCGGTGACCGATCGATCGGAGCATCCCTAATTCTTAACATTGGACATTTTACCGACTGTTCTGTATCATTTAATCAAGTCGTTTTCAAAACTTTCAAGATCAGGAATTACATTAGAAAGTTGTAACTTTAGACTGGCATGAAAGAGAAGTCCTTTAAGTTTTCCACGTCAACTGAGCAAACTCAATCTGTTGAGGAAGATTGTTCGGTATGGTCAAAAGCTCTGGAAATGCTGCTTAATGGTCCTTGACGTGAGATCATTAAGACAGTTCCCTCAAACATATTTGTGGCATTTCTGTACTGAAATTTCTGGTGCGTTTTTATCATTTTAAATTCAAAGGAGCTTTATTGGCATGCCCATATCAAAACAAAGTATGGCCAAAGCACGTTGTACAAGGTGGTACTACAGTAACATCATTAAACAATTATGTAAAAGATACAACATGTGATTCAACAGTAAAACATTATTCCTATCTAATCTAATATTGACAAATACTAGCCTTCATTTGTATTGGTTTGGTATTAAGTCTTAGTTTATAATATGTCAGAGATTGTGCCCAATACTGCCCATCAAAGGTTCAGGCCAAGTTGTTCAAATGGCTTGTTTTGTGCACAAACAGACCAAATCCTCACTGCAAAGAGTCTGGAACTAATACATTCTTGGCATCGTTGCCTTATGCATGAGTATAGTAATTAATACATTTTCATCAGCACATATTCCAAATGGATGAATCCACCAACATTTCAGTTTAAGGCGGCCTTTTTATTTTTGCTAAGTAAACCATGATGCTGAGATAGGGATGAGCAGAATTGTTTTTGGAGTCAACATGCTGGAGGAGTTTTCTTTGTGATGAAACCGTGGCAGCCCCCTCATCTTAGGCTTGTAAATCACTCCTGAAAGTGCCCTCTTAGCAGATGGCGCATCACAGACATGCTTAAGCTGCACTAAGTGACCCTGAGATATGAGTGATATTTGTCCATAAGTGTGTGCGTGCAACCTTTTGGAGCGCCTCGAGACTATGTGTGATCGGACATCCACGATGATGATGAGGAGGGATGGGATGGGTGGGGTGATGGGGTGATGGGGCGATGATAAATGCAATCTCAGAGAGAACAGAACACGATTAGTCAGGAGATAATCTCTGCTCTCCTCCGTCGTCTGCGTGCAGTGTGGGCAAACTCCAAAGAAAACACCCGCTGTTTTCTTTACTTTTCTCTGCTTTCCACACACATGCACGCTACACGATTACTGAGAGTTGAGCAAGAAAGGGGAAGAGTGGGTGTTGTGTTGGTGTGGACTTTTTGTGTGTCTGCGCAACAAAAGTGTGTCTACATCGTGTTCTTTCTCTCTCTGCTGTAGGTGACCTCGTCACATTTGGGGGTGTTGGGGTGTAGCGAGAGCTTAGCGGCAAAGCTTGAGGGTCCCTTGACGTTCCTAACTGTTCCCTCAAGCATTCCTTCCCCCAAATTATGAACATAATGATGGGGGAAAAAGCCATAGATACACAAACACTGGCCAGGGCAGTATTCACACTTTCCTTTGACCGGCTAGTCATTTTGACAGTGACGACCATTACACACAAATGCACCTGAGATTTTGATCTTCCCATGCTAAAATCTTTCCTACGTCTCCCCCGCCACTGGTCTGGTAATATCTGCTGTGGCTCGGTAATCTAAGCTCTGCGTTTATGTACATGTGTGGCCAGCGCAGGCCACCACCACAGCTAAACGTTTACAATAATAATCTCCAAGTGATGCCTGTTGTAATAAAAGTCAAGCGTCTCGCCCGGTGCAGTGAAACCAATCTGTGTGCTGATCTTATTATAGTCAAATTAAACTGCCTTGCCTTGGGCAGCCAGGCTGTAAACCGTGGAATAAAAACACCCACGTGCTCACCAGAACCTCTACCTTCCACATACACAGGTGTCATACTCAAATACATGCGTGTGGAGAAACGTTTCAGACACGTCTTGTGTGTTAACTTTTTAAAAGTCACTTGGCTGTTTTGTGCATTTACATGTACAGTATGTACCAAATGTGTTTGACAGGAGTGATGGGGTTGTTTAGGGCTTAGTTTGTCTGACATTGTTCTATACAGCTGCTGCAAAACTTGATATTGTTCAAATACAAATAGCTGGCAATAAAAAAGGAAAAATATCGTCTGACATTGGGAGAACATTTAATTGAAAACGTTCTTATTAAACTATATGATGTTAGCTTTGAGTACCTGAAAGACTGGATGCTCCCAACATATTTTCTTTAGCGTTAAGGTTTGATCCTTAGGTCTTTTTTAAAGTGATACACTTATTCAATTATACAATAACAGATTGAAATTCAAAGGGCTTTACAATCCTTACAGCAAATCTTCTGCCCTTCTTCACCCTCAATTCTAAATATAACTTGGTATTAGATTCCCGAGCCGGCCGAACATTTCAGGCAATGTCCTCCCCTCTGTCTCCCCCTTTCTACTCTAAGATCTCCAGTAAAGGCTCTCTGGACCAAAAATACACAAGAAAAAAAAACGACGAACAGACATTCAAAATATATATTTTTCTTTATTAAATCAACATTTGTTTAGAGCAGTTCTAAAGAAAAACCAAACTTTACTTTCTGCCCTTAGAAATATGAAACAGCCATATTATCCTTGATTTGTTTGCATCTGATCATCATTACCAATCGTCATTATCAAGTTATGGCAATTGTTCAATTATTTTTTACCAGACAACTTCTAAAACTACAGCTCATCACCAATTAATGTTTTAGAAGTTTAACACAGTTTCTAATCTTCTTATTCCTTCCTGTTGCATTTAATACTTAGTTGTCAGAATAAAATAAACACTTAATAATATAAATTCAAACCGAGCTACATCTTTTTAAAAATACCAGACTCTCAGAACAAAAATTAAATAGATCAAAGTAATTGTTAATTAATTGGTTTTTGTATTTATTTGCATTATATAGATCTTCCTTTGTGTTTTTCTATCCTTGTGTGCTGCTAATGTTTTTTTGAAAAAAACCTTTAAATGTTGCATTGTGGCGCATTTTTACTTATTACTGTAGGAGAAACAAGTTAGCACTAATGAATGTATTTATTGTCACTTGTAAACATTATAATTGGATACCTTTTGCAAGTAACAAACCTACAAATAATATAATATGTAAATTAAATATTTGTAATGTACAGTGTGCCTCCACCGCTGGTCTGGCTTGTCTTTTCTTGTCTCTGGATTGTGTCTGAACTTGCATGGTTTTGGAAGCCGAGGCCTCAGAAGAGCAACCGAGGGAACGTCCTGCAGCCAGACGTGTCTCTGTCACTCTGTGTTGTCAGATGTGTTCATTCAGTGTGTGCGCACCCTGCTCAGGTTTAAGAGACACTGAAGCATTACCAGGGTGTCAGTCAGCACCTCACTGCCCCAGGGAGGGACGCAGCAACGCACACACTCTTACACAAAACACACACACACACACACACACACACACACTGTTACACAGAGTCAGTCATGGGTGAGCAGGCCTGTTTCTGGTAAGAAGTGGTTCATCTCTCATTTATTGACTTTGACGTGTGGGTTAAGTAAGAAAATATGACCCATTATAACCACATGTGAAGTCTCAAAGCTACTGTTCCTTATTTCTGCAGATTTATGGATCAGGCTCTCGATGTTACTGTAGTTATAATTTAAAGAGTGCCCTGTGTTAAAGCCTTGTTATTCGCAATTGAATAAGCATGACGCGGATTCTTTCATAGGGTTTCGATTAGCCATGCTCAAAACGTTTTTGTTTAAGATAATTTTAGGATTTCACAAAGACTATTTAAACTGCAGTCGGGCAAAATACGTCAGCTGAGCACTTACCTACAGCAACGTCCTAGGAAAAATAAAACAATGTGTTTGGATGAAGGATTTTCATCCGGGGTGTCCCGGAATGATTATAGCTGCGGTGTCATTGGAAAAATTCACGTAAAAGTCCTGCAACCAAAATATTTATTGAATATAATAAGAATCTAAATATAATGGCCCATTACAGAAAGATATTATATTATCGGATTATAAATATTTATACATGTTTATCACTTTAAAGTTGCAGCTGGTAAAATATGAGTTCATTTAAATTACTTTATGCACTACTGGGTAACTATGTCTTAACTTTTAGAATCTGTTAAATAACTATAGCTTTATAAAAAATACAGTTTAACTCTGAGATGTACAGACATAGCAAATATTAAGTAGCATTACATGTAAATTAAGTAAATGTAAATGTGAATTTTTTTTTTACTTCTTTACTTTCCACCAAGGCCCTTAACTTGAATGTATTGTAAGTAATAAGTAATAATAAAAAAGACTTCCGACCTAGCTCATACAGCTTTGTTATTTATGCATCCAAAATCATTTTGAAATGTGTATAAAAAGGATATATATACAATTATGTTATAATAAATAATAATACCAAACTTGGATATGATCAACTGAATAACATACATTTGATCTCTAAATTGAGTGATCTCATGTACTGAATTAGTAACATTTTAAATAATAAAATAAATAACCTTTGTCAATCATCTTTAATTAGATTCTGCACACAGTACTACTGACCTCTGGGTTCTCATAAATGTTGGGTGGACATGAACACAATCTCAAAATGTACTGGAGATGAGGAAATTAAAACTGGCAAAACAATGGGAGCAGAAAAAAAGAACATCATTAAAAAATAATAGAAGTCTAGGCTCCATCAGTGAAAAAGATATCCTCTGCTTTTTTTTTCTACAAGCATCAACAATCTTGGATTCTCTTTACAACTAAATAATTAGTACGTTGTTTCACAATGTGGAAGGAAAGTGAAATGTACCATGTAGCCATGCAACAACTTCAAGCCTAAGACAGTGTGGGTTAAATTGGTAGTCCGATACTATCGGTTTGTATTTTTGTTATTAGACTCTAATTACTGTTCTACATGCGTATTACATTGTGCAACACAAAAACCCTGTTGCTTTCAAGTCACCTGTATAAAGCCACTCACAAGGTGTAAGTGTTTCATGTGCCAAAGACATTTAAAGAATCGAGAACATGGTAATACCTAATATCAAAACTGTCAGGGAATAATTTCCCCTGCGTGTCATCTTTCGCCCTCTGACGCAGATGCCCAGCCTTGGGCAGCCGCTATCTCCCTTAAGGAGGGGCTGCCCTAGCATTTGGTTGTTGTTACCAGTTTATGACCGGGCAACTCTCGGTTAGAGAGTTTTTGTTGTGGGACACCTGGAACACATCCTTCTCGGGGTGTAGATGACCCCGAGCCATAAGCGACAACAACTGTGATGCAGTGTCCCTCAGCTGTTTAGTCTATCAATTGAAGAATGTTTATTATTACACTCTGAACTAGTTAAAACCTCGAGCTACAGGAGGGGTCTTCAGAATTGATTGTGGCATCTCAACCGTGTGGTCATGTGACATGTCTTGTGAATTGTCTTGGCCTGTGACATGTCTTGTGAATTCTCCGGCCGAAGCTCCAAATAAACCGTCAGTGTTTGCCATCAATGCTCCAGCTCTCCCTCGTGTATCTCTTTGAGTCCTAACTCCAATTGCTTCAGAAGTTTCCCCCACTCAAAACCATCAACTCCAATGAGCCGGTGATTTGCGTAGCGAGGCAGCTGACTTGGCAGAGCACCAGGAGTGTCATTGTGGTATGTTGTTTGCTTACTAGTGTAACTGCACTGGGAGATTGTCACACAATAGCAGCTCTCAGTTTTCCATCTGTGCGTCTGTTTTCACTTGCTGTCAGCTTGAGAGATGATCCGTAATGGCTACGTGACGGGCAGGTCTCGGCAGAATATCTCGAGCGGCAGTTAAACATGCAATAGATTATTTTCTTTCTTATTGCTTCCCCCAACAAATCGTTGTCTGATGGGGATAGACACGGCCTAATATATTGGCTTTGAAACAACCATCTGATTGCATTTTATTTTGTTTTCTATATTTGAAGTCGTATTACTGATGCCAGTCTAGTCCGAGGATCTTTGCGGGAAACGTTCTGCTGCCCCTTGGTTGCCTTCCAAGATGCAGTGACAAAAACCCTTTGAAAACTAATAAAAACAACTACGTCTGTGCCCAGTTTTCCCTCTATCTCGCACAGACAGGAAGGGTTCTGAATATGTGAATATGCAGATCAAGTGTAAGGTATCAATGCAGGAAGAGATTTCATATGCAAGGCTTTGAATGGGTCTCTGTGATTCCGCGTCGGTATCCGCTCCCACACGGTAAACGGGTAAGGTGACCCGGGCTGGACGGGTTGTGGTCAGTCTCGCCCGGAGATGGGGGAGGTCGGAGAGGAGAGGGAGCCCTTTTCCTCCGGCTGTTGTGGTGGAGCAGTGGAGGCGAGGCCAGGACAGAGAACAGAGTGAAAAGATCAACAAGTCTGAATGAAGTGAAATTCATTTTACGCCTTTACATTATAGTAGAGTTTACAGGATCATACACTTTTTATGGTCACTGCAGAGCCACCACTATGGTTGGTAGATGTTTTTACATACAGATTATGTGCAGCCAAAGATAAAAGAAACATACACTATTTTAAAGCATATTTGGAAGCAACCTTCAATAAAAGCTATAACTGGCATGACTTTCAAACATGAAGGGATTAGCTTTAGGCCTAATGTTGTACCTTTTGAAATAGTATGAAAGTATGTGCGGTGCAAATTATTATTGACTACAGTCTTGTAAGGCGATAACCGTGACATTCTCCGTTGTATCTTGTTCGCTACTGCCACTGGGGGGCACCACATTTGAAAATAAATACCTTCAGCATACATCAGGATCTTTGCAATACCTTTTAAAAGACATATTTCGTAGTCTGTTTATCAATCTTGTAAATCAACCGTTCCCGAAGGATAGCTTCTCTAAAATGTGTGTACAACGTTTTTGACATGGTGAACGAGCCATTGTCAGACTGTCCACCGAGAGAGAACATTCTAACCTTATCTGAAACTTGAGAGTGAGTTTGAAACTACTCCCTGCTGGTTTGTGTCAGTGTGTCTCTGTGAGTGTGTGTGCATATAGTGATATTTTCTGCAGCAAACAGCTGGATAGCCAGAGGTTGTGCATGTGGTTAAGCCAGGTTTCTGTTGGATCGTGGGATAGTTGGGGTCAGAAGACTTTCTTCCAACATGAACTGCCTGTGGGCTGATCGTCATCTGTCCATCAGCCACCAACTTTTCTATCTACATCTAACGGGCAGATACTAGTCACATATTGTAGTTTTAACATGATGCAGTATATTGCAAAAGAGAATTCTCCCCCTCAGTTTTTTAGGGCTGTCTCTTTCTGGGAATTTTGCTCTTACGTGTTCCTTAGACTTTATCTTTCCGTTGTTGTGGGATAAGTAGTGGAATATGAAGGAAAGTCACCCTTCAGCCATGTGTGGAAGAGAGAAAGCCTTCCATTGATATCCCAAACTTCCAACAGAGCACTTCCCCTTCCCGAAAACCCTTCTCCTCCTCAGGCCTCCTTCAAAGACCGGCCACTCCGCAACGGTGTGACCCGGCATACCGACCTCTGCTCCGATGTTCCCGCCCCGTTGAGAGAGGCGGGTTGGACTTGAACCCAAGCAATTGTCTTTTGCTAACCTTTCTGAGTGAGTGTGTTGACGTGTGTCCACGTGGGTACGTAGAAGTGTGAATCATGATTTTCTGCCAAAAACGTGTTGCTGGTATCTGAGGTCACAGACTGTAATGGCTGAATGGTGATGATTTAAATACTCACAGAGGGAAACGGTACATTTTAAAGTGACGAAAGATGAGTCATATTTAGGGCAGTGGCTTTGGAAACGATTTTGTTCTGATGAGTGTTGGTTAATAAAGACGAAAAGCAGGGTTTGTTCAACTTTGGTTTACACTTTTATGGAAATATATTATTTTATTTAAAAATGGATCAAAACAAACCAATAATGAAATACCAGAAAACCATTATATTCCAAATAGAAAAAATCATGGAGCACATCAAATATGATTTTCAGACTCTCATTGTCCCACAGTAAGCATGTCTGGGCATGTGATCAACTGCAAAGAAAATAATGAAACAAAATCATAATATATCAGAAAAGCTTCCCCTTTATATTTTTATTTTTAATATTTACACATCCAGCAGCAATGGGGCATCATACTCATTCATTTGAAATATTTTCTTTGTTAACCTAATGAACCAATTTTTTTTATTACCTTCAACACCATTTATTTCACTTTTTTATTTGACCAGAATAATTAACAATTTACTATTGGTTATATTCATTAAATACACAGCAGGATGCAGTGATTATCCAGTTGGGTGGTCAATGTCAAGGCAGTTTGTCTGTTTAGCTGTCAGGAGTTGCTCAAGCTGTGAATGTTGTCCATATTGTGAAGTCCAGACTCAGTAACTGCGTAGCCTTATCAGACCAGTTTCTAATCCATCGGCTATGTGGAGCCATTTTAATAGAGATTGATGACCAAGATTAAATTCCCATCAAGGCCCGGGCTCTGCAACACATACTCCCACTAGGCACACTGTCATATCTCTTCCCAATAAGGACAGCCTAACATGCCATCATTAGTGTGTGTGTGTGTGTGTGTGTGTGGTGTGTGTGTGTGTGTGTGTGTGTGTGTGTGTGTGTGTGTGTGTGTGTGTGTGTGTGTGTTGTGTGTGTGTGTGTGTGTGTGTGTGTGTGTGTGTGTGTGTGTGTGTGTGTGTGTGTGTGTGTGGATGTGTGTGTGTGTGTGTGTGTGTGTGTGTGTGTGTGTGTGTGTGTGTGTGTGTGTGTGTGTGTGTGTGTGTGTGTGTGTGTGTGTGTGTGTGTGTGTGTGTGTGTGTGGTGTGTGTGTGTGTGTGTGGTGTGTGGTGTGTGTGTGTGTGTGTTTTTATAAGTGGGCTAATTTTAGCCTCTGTGCAAGCGCTCCTGTAATGTCCGCAAGCCTCTTGCACATTCCAGCGACAACATGCACAAACACAGCATGGTTTAGATATTGTAGTGGGGTCACTTGTGAGTGTAATGCACATTATCTGCGTGTGTATATGCACAACTGCTGTCAGGGTTGTGATTGATCAGCTCTCCTATTTAAGCCGCATACTTGTGTGTGTTCAAACAAAGCACAGCGCACATGGCTGGCACTTATATGCTGCTGATTTATGTACTTGAATCGAAGCCAGTTTATGAGTAGGTTAACAACACACTTTAGTTTGTTGTCCACTCCTTCTTTGTCCACCACCTCTTTTAACATGACATCTTAGAGAATTTTAAGAATGCACAGGTACAGTGATTGAGAAATACAAGTGGGAAGGTGTTGTCCATCCATCCATCCATCTTCTCCCGCTTATCCGTGGTCGGGTCGCGGGGGTAGCAGTTCCAGCAGAGAGCCCCAAACTTTCTTTTCCCTGGCGACATCAACCAGCTCTGACTGGGGGATCCCAAGGCGCTCCCAGGCCAGCGAAGAGATATAATCCCTCCACCTGGTCCTAGGTCTACCCCTTGGTCTCTTCCCAGCTGGACGTGCCTGGAACACCTCCCTAGGGAGGCGCCCAGGTGGCATCCTAACTAGGTGCCCGAACCACCTCAACTGGCTTCTTTCGACGTGAAGGAGGAGCGGCTCAACTCCGAGTCCCTCCCTGATGACCGAACTTCTCACCTTATCTCTAAGGGAGACACCAGCCACCCGGCGGAGGAAACCCATCTCGGCCGCTTGCATCCGCGATCTCGTTCTTCGGTCATGACCCATCCTTCATGACCATAGGTGAGGGTAGGAACGAAAATGGCCCGGTAGACAGAGAGCTTTGCCTCTGGCTCAGCTCCCTTTTCGTCACAACGGTGCGGTAAAGCGACTGCAATACCGCTCCCGCTGCTCCGATTCTCCGGCCCATCTCACGCTCCATTGTTCCCTCACTCGAGAACAAGACCCCGAGATACTTGAACTCCTTCACTTGGGGTAAGGACTCATTCCCTACTTGGAGTGGACAGTCCATCGGTTTCCTGCTGAGAACCATGGCCTCAGATTTGGAGGTGCTGATCCTCATCCCAGCCGCTTCACACTCGGTTGCGAACCGATCCAGTGAGTGCTGAAGGTCGCAGACCGATGAAGCCATCAGAACCACATCATCTGCAAAAAGCAGTGGTGCAATCCTTAGTCCACCGAACTGCAGACCCCCCCCCCCACGACTACGCCTCGAAATCCGATCCATGTATATTACAAACAGGATTGGTGACAAAGCGCAGCCCTGGCGGAGGCCAACCCTCACCGGAAATGGGTCCGACTTACTGCCGAGGACCCGGACACAGCTCTCGCTTTGGGAGTACAGAGATTGGATGGCCCTGAGTAGAGACCCCCTCACCCCATACTCCCGCAGCACCTCCCACAGTAACTCCCTGGGAACCCGGTCATACGCCTTCTCCAAGTCTACAAAACACATGTAGACCGGATAAGCGTACTCCCAGGCCCCCTCCAGGATCCTTGCGAGAGTAAAAAGCTGATCCGTCGTTCCACGACCAGGACGGAATCCGCATTGTTCCTCCTCAATCTGAGGTTCGACAATCGGCCTGACCCTCCTTTCAAGTACCTTGGAGTAAACTTTCCCGGGGAGGCTGAGTAGTGTGATGCCTCTGTAATTGGCACACACCCTCTGATCCCCCTTTTTGAAAAGGGGGGACCACCACCCCGGTCTGCCACTCCTTCGGTACTGTTTCCGACTTCCACGCAACGTTGATGAGACGTGTCAACCATGACAGTCCCTCAACACCCAGAGCCTTCAGCATTTCCGGGCGGATCTCATCCACCCCCGGGGCTTTGCCACTGTGGAGTTGTTTGACGACCTCAGTGACCTCCCCCCGGGAGATTGGTGTTGATCCCCCGTCATACTCCAGCTCTGCCTCTAACATAGAGGAGCGGAGTTGTCGGGTTCAGGAGTTCCTCAAAGTGTTCCTTCCAACGTCCCAACACTCCATCAGTTGAGGTCAACAACGTCCCATCCTTACTGTACACAGCTTGGATGGTTCCCTGCTTCCCCCTCCTGAGGTGTCGGACAGTTTTCCAGAACAACTTTGGTGCCGCCCGAAAGTCCTTCTCCATGTCTTCTCCAAACTTCTCCCACACCCGCTGCTTTGCCTCGGCCACGGATGAGGCTGCTGCCCTTCGGGCCTGTCGGTATTTTGCAACTGCCTCCGGAGTCCCCCGGGATAACAAATCCCTGAAGGCCTCCTTCTTCAGTCGGACGGCTTCCCTGACCACCGGTGTCCACCAGGAGGTTCGAGGGTTACCGCCCCTTGAGGCACCTAGGACCTTGAGACCACAGCTCCCCGCCGCGGCTTCGGCAATAGAGGCTTTGAACACCGACCACTCTGGTTCTATGTCCCCAACCTCCACAGGAATGCCCGAAAAGCTCCGCCGGAGGTGTGAGTTGAAGGCCTCCTGAACTTGGGCCTCCTCCAGACGTTCCCAGTTCACCCGAACTACACGTTTGGGCTTACCAGGTCTATCCAGAGGCTTCCCCCGCCACTCGACCCAACTCACCACCAGATGGTGATCAGTTGACAACTCCGCCCCTCTCTTTACCCGAGTGTCCAAAACATACGGCCTCAGGTCCGATGATACGATAACGAAATCGATCATGGACCTTCTGCCTAGGGTGCTCTGGTACCACGTACACTTATGAGCATCCTTATGTTCGAACATGGTGTTTGTTATGGCCAATCCATGACTAGCACAGAAGTCCAGTAACAAACCAACACTCCGGTTCAGATCAGGGGGGCCGTTCCTCCCAATCACGCCCCTCCAAGTGTCTCCATCATTGCCCACATGTGCGTTGAAGTCTCCCAGCAAGACTAAGGAGTCCCCTTCAGGAGCTCCATACAGGACTCTTTCCAGGGTCTCCAAGAAGGCCGAATACTCTGAACTGCTGTTGGGTGCATAAGCACACACAACAGTCAGAGTTTTCCCCCCCATAACCCGCAGGCGTAGGGAGGTGACCCTCTCGTCCACTGGGGTAAACTCCAACAACGAAGCACCTAACCGGGGACTTGTGAGTATCCCCACACCCGCCCGGCGCCTCACACCCTGAGCAACTCCGGAGAAGAATAGAGTCCAACCCCTATCCAGAAGTAAGGTTCCAGAGCCGACGCTGTGCGTAGAGGTGAGCCCAACCAGATCCAACTGGTACCGCTCCACCTCCCGCACAAGCTCCGGCTCCTTCCCCCCCAGAGAGGTGACGTTCCACGTCCCCAAAGCCAGCTTCTGCCGCCCGGGTCTGGTCCGTCGAGACCCTCCGCTTTCACTGCCACCCTTCTGGCAGCGCACCCGACCCCATCGATGTTTCCCGTAGGTGGTGGGCCCGCGGGACGGAGAAGCGGAGGTGTTGCCCACGTTGCCTTTTCAAGCTGGGCCCGGCCGGGCTCCGTGGCAAGCCCGGCCACCAGACGCTCGCCGACGAGTCCTCCTTCTGGGCCTGGCTCCAGAAGGGGACCCCGGGCTTCCTCCGGGCCGGGTATCCTCACTTCTTGTTCTTGTTTCTTTCATGAGGTCTTTTGAACCAATCTTAGTCTGGCCCCTTGCCTGAGACCAATTTGCCATGGGAGACCCTACCAGGAACACAAGGTTCCAGACAACACAGCCCCCAGGTTCATCAGGGCACACAAACCTCTCTACCACGGTAAGGTGCTGGTTCTTCAGAAAGGGGGAAGGTGTTGTGTTGTGTTGGAGGCAATAGACAGGAAAAAAGGGGGGAGATGGTGAAAGACACCGAGGGAGACGTGGAGATAAGGAAGTGCTAATGTCTCTAATTCGCTCCAGATGAAAGCTGTTGGTGGGACAGGGTTGGGAAAGGGCGGAAACAAGGTTGGCCACTCCTACATCACACCATCCTTTATGACTCCTCTTGCTCTCAAACAAACTGTCACCATAGTAATGAAGGAGAGCAACACAAACATACATGTGGTCACAAATATGCACATATCTGACTGCCAGGTGATGGAGGTTTGCCAGTTTCGTTCAACCAGCCCTCTTCTTTCTTTGTTTTATCTTGCTGTGTACCAAGGCAGGGCGGCTCTGCACGTTTCAGCACCACCATCTTAATCACTTTTACATTTAGATATTCAAATAAAAACAACATCATTGGAAGACTGTACTCACTGTATTGTTAAATACAAATGTTATCCCAAAAAACGAAAACAACTTTAACAACATGGGCTTCTAGACTCTACCACACTTTACTTTTAGTTTCAGTTTTATTCAGAATTGAGATTTTGTTGTTTTGATACTCAATGCTGTGAGCTATAATGTTAACTTTATGCTGACTAATACTTATTTAATATAGGTCAGTAAATAAATGTGTTTCCGTTAAAGGGGACCTATCATGCAAAATGCACTTTTTCATTTTTCATGTCTTTTATGTGTCCCCTCTGTGTAAAGAGATTCTGAAAGTTTCAGGAAAAAAAGATTTGTTCTCTTTTTGTCCTGATCCATTTATATAAAAATCTGTCTGAAAATGAGCTGATCAGATTTTAGCCACTTTATGATGTCATAACGATTTTTTGGCTTGTGTAACCATTAGCCAATCACCAACCAAGGTAACCCCCCCAGCCACCTTAACACATGAATCTCCTCCTAGACCACCATTGTGTTCTTTTTAACCAAATATCTCTCAGAGGGGCGTGGGGAGGGGCTTCTTATTTTCATCTAAAGTAACAGACAGAGAATCAGCACTTTTGAAACAGAGGGGATTATGGGATGCTACAATGATCCGTTTGGTGTTTCCAGCCAAACACTTCAGAGACATGTTTTGTATATATCTGAGACCTATAATATACTGATGAAAAACAGTATAATAGGGGACCGTTAAGTTATTTTTGAACGATTGGGCAGAGACCATTTACATTAAAAAATACAAAAAAATCAAAATATTCATTGGTGTTCTGGCATTATTTAGCAGTTTTACTTTGAATTGTATTATTAGAAGAAGAAGCATGCAACATAGAATGATCACATTAATACTGTCAAATGTTTTTGCCATCCAAGTTTATGGATTAAATAAAAAGACAGAAAATGGTAATGGAAATGGTAGTTAGTTTGATAGGATAAGTAGACACCTGGTTATGCATAAATGTGACAAATAAATGGACTTTCTCTATACGTAATTTGCTTCGATTACATGTTTTTAAAACCCTTTTACAGAACTGTGTTTCTTGTTTACATGACGCTGACTACTTCAATGCTATTACAACCACAATACAATCCTTAATCATCTCTTTAAACAATGACTCTGCAAGACAGACGAGGAGGTATTTATAACTGAACAGCACCCTGTAACTGCCTGATCATAACCTTGATCCTGCTCCTTTTCCTTTCACGCGCACACACGCGCGTGCACTAGGGATGGGAATTTGAAAGCAAATGTCTATTCGAATATTCGACCCCACAAAAAACGGTTAACCGGTTAACCGAAATGTACACATCCTATAAAAAAAAAAATTAATTTTATTATTATTTTATTTTTACTTTTTTTTTTTTACCCAATTTTTTTTCAATAATTTTTTAGAAATACATACATGTTCAAATAAGTGTAGAAACCAAGTCGAATTTGTCAAATGTATTAAACTGGTGATCACAGTTTGACAGCTATAAACCTACAGCTTTCATGTGCATAGGCGATTCACAATCAGGCCAGCTGTAGAGAAAACCCTCTCAGCTGGAACGTAGGTTGCATGTATATATAAGTTTAATTTGGCATAGTTTGACCTCTACACCGCACTCACTAACCTGGTCGAAATATTTCCACACATTACTCCTTTTTGACGCCATGTCTGTGTAGGACTCTTCTTAGAGTGTAAATAATTACCGGTCCTGTCAAAATGTCCATGTACTTTGCCGCCACACACGGTTGCCAAGCAGCGCTTATTGTTGTTTAGGCTGGCCACTCATGTGTCGTGAGTGTTGTTGACAGGGGGCGGGGAGCACGCTCATGAACTGTTAGCGCCGGAACGTCGCAACGGCTGCGGAGCTCATTTGCGCCACATTTGGGCCTATAATGAGGTTTGAGTCTGCGTGATCTGCGTGTAGGGAGGGGCAGCAGCCATATCATTGGCTAGAACTAGATCTGATGGATTTGGACATAAACGCGAGTGAAGTATAACCGGACGCGAGAGAGAGAGATTAGCACCTGCAGCTCTGCCCGCTGTGAGGGACCGGTGAGCAGAGCAAAACACACTTTTAGACGTCACCTAACACATTTAGCTATGGCACTGTCGTATACATTGAATTATTCAATTTGATAATATGTAATCAACTTAGGCATCACTCCCAAAAAAAAAAAAAATTAATAATAAAAAAAAATGTATACAAATATTCATAACTCATATTCGAATACATGAATAATTATTCGAATACCTGAATCATTTCGAATATTCGATTAATCGTTCCCATCCCTAGCGTGCACACACACGCGTGCACACACACAGCTGTTCTTGTCCAGGGGGTCCTGGGTGGACCGGGATAGACTGGCTGGGGTTTGAGGTTGGAGGTGGGGCACTATTGTGGAGAGAGAGGGGAGTTTGTAAATCAGGCATAATGTTGGATCATAATCTGGGCACCGTTTCGGTCCCATGGCTCTGTGACAGCTACCAGAGCAGGCAGAGTGTGTGTTAGTATGCGTTATTGTGGCGGACCGTGGTCAGTGTGTGTATTTATGGGATTGTGTCCGTGTGGTGGTGTATGCATATGACTCCATTTGTAAGTGTGTGTGTGTTTGTGTAACCAAGAGAGCTAGCACCTGCAGGGGCGGTGGTCCCTAAACTTCACTTCTATTTAGGGATAATGTTTGTGTGTGTGTGCATGCATTCGTGTGTGTGTGTGTGTGTGTGTGTGTGTGTGTTGATGGCTTGATTTGCTCACAAGGACATCATTCATCAAGTGAGTGGTGCAGGGTTGGGGTGGTGGGGAATTAAGTGGGGTCTGTGGGAGCGTGAGCGGGGAAAGGGAAGATTGAGAGGGATGGGAAAAGAAGGGGAATGGGTGTAGAAGAATGTGCCAATTTGTCAAGTCTTACCTCCCCCAACCCCCGCCTCCTCTAATCAGAGAGGATGCTGGGTGCTGATTACAGCCAAATGGAGCAGGGGGCAGCAGCTGGAGTCGGGGGTAAGGTGAGCGAGGAAAGATGGGGAGGGGGGCGGAGGCGTCAAGGGGATCATTTTGGTCCTGGCAGGGAGTCTCTGATGTGGGAGGTCCATCCTCACCTCTCCTCTGAGCTCTCACTTTGAAGTCATCTGGTCCTGGTCAGCTGATCCAAAGTGTGAGGAACAGAGATAGAGAGGTTCAGTTGTCTTCCTGTGTGTTGTAAAAAAAGGTTTACCTTATTCATTCCTTAAACAAAGTCTGTCAACATTCACAAATACTACTGGAATTGTGATTTTATTTATTTTCAATACCAGAGTTTTAGCAGTCCATACAAATACCAGTTAAGTTAATCAATTCTGGGAAATGCAAATCAATACCATGTTAAAGACAAAACGGTCCCATGTACTTCAAAATACACAATTGCATATATTAAAAAAATGTTGTTTTGAGCACATCATCAAACTATAGTAATTTTTTGATTCACAATCAAGCATTTTTAGAGAAAAATCGTTTGTCCAAAACTGATTTTCTGTTAGTCTTAAACCCTGTTTCCCTACATTACTAACGTTATGAGTACGATGGTACCTGCAGTAGAAAATGTTGACACTGACTATTTTATATTAAGACATCCATACTACAACATTGACACAAATTCCCTTTCTGGTTTTATCGTGAACATGACCTTCCAACCCCAGTATTGACATGTGAAATCCTGTCAAGAGTATGTCACGGATGACATAGATTGCTCCGTGCAGCCCCAGAGGCATGGACACAGCCTGCTGCAGTTAGACCTGTTGCCATATTTACAAGCGTGTTCCTATTTTCTAGCTTGGAGTGATTGATTGGTGGTAAATGTCTGCAGGGTAGATCACGCGATGGGAAAGAAGGGGTTCTTCTTTTCTTGATTGACATTCCAGGGAGTTCCCCTTCCAAGGAGCTCTTATCCAACGCTGAAGGAATGGGGTGTACCACTGCACCTCTGCTCTCCTATGAACTGGTTTTAGACTCATTACTGATCAGATTTAAATATCGGAGCATATTTTAGAGATGATATATTTGATAATTTAGATTCACTGCAAACCCCTTCATATTGTCACAATGTTTTTACATTATTATCTGATGCATTGCATTGAATATCTTTGATTTTTTGAACTAAAACTTTCAAATTTAAAGATGTATACCTGTGTTCGTAAAAAGAAAGATGAACCGTGGTAGCAGCCCTAGTTATTTTTCTTATACTAATAACAGTGTTATTAGTATTATTATCAATTTTTTGAAAAGATTTGACAAATAAGTGGTATAATACTATACACATATTATGTTCTGCATCTTTTAGCCAACAACCAGGTTTCTGTTGACCTGTTCTTGGGGTTTTTTTCTGCCTGGAGAACTTTTCATTTCTGAACATTTTTGGTATTTTCTTTAATAAAGTTGTGTTACTTACATTGCAGCTCATTGTAACATGATTCATTTCTATGGATGTCTGATTGGCAATGGTCCTGGAAAAACTGTCAAAATTAAATGATGGAGTCTTGGAGCACAAACTGATTGCATTGGCTCATGGCTCAGGCACCCCTTCACATTTATTTTATTTCGTTACCCTGAGAGATGGAGTAGGGCAGCAGAGGTGGGGAGACTGGCCACCACCTGTTCACATGAATGCCATCAAGAAAAAAACGACGCAGCAAAAGAGTGAAGGAGTGAAAGAGGTAGAGTGGAGTGCCTGGAGGCAGACAGGGACTTTCCAGACTCGACTGCATAAATCCTTTTTGACAGCCAATCTGCAACTCTCAGTCTACCTGCCCTGACATTCACTGCCGCAGCACGTACTTCTCCGCGCGTACACATCTCGCGTCTCAATCTGTCTCTCCGATCCACCTGGTCTGTTTGATTTGTATTTGTTCATTGCCATAGCTGCAGCAGCCTCCACACTCACCGAGCATTAAGAGGCCTTTAATTAGTCACAACAAACGTAAAGATCGAGATGAGATCGCAACGATGAGTGAACATCAGTGAGGGGGATTTGTGGGTAGATGCATTCCATGGACAGATAAGTTAAATACAAAATAATGTTAAGCTTGAATTGGCCTTTAAGTTGAAGTTACCGAAGTTTATATTTGTAATCCTGCAAGCCGATGAACTTTTCAGTACTTAGCCATTCATTCTGTAGTTGAATAAATTATTGTGCCATTTGCTGGTGCATTTCATTCTCAACATGAAAGGTGCCAAGGAACACATCCTCAGTGATCATTTGTATCCCTGAGTGAAATTAAGCTTTTAATGTGTCCAAACACATTGTCTAACAGGATGAAGATAAGTGCATGTTGTCACCTACAACTATTATTTATCACCCGAGGATGTTTATTCAACATAAACAATAGAACAGTGATTGTACGTTTTGTCATGAACAAGTTTATTGGGCAAATAATTTGGCTTGTTTCCACTAAAAGTACCTTAATGTTGCTTTAACCAAGATCCAAATGTAATCCATCCCTTTTCTCAAAGAACAAGTTCCTGCAAGTATCTCATGGCCTAAGAACTGTCACTACTGCAGTGCTGAATGGCGTTCACTTATAAAACAGACACCTTGCTTCGACAACTTGCATAGCACATATCTAACTTACACAGCAAACAAGCCCTGGGTGTCACTAGTCAATATGAACTAATACAAGGACAGGGTGTAGACAATGCTTGTATTGTGAATTGATGTAAGACACAACATTATATTGACAATGCTTGCTGAAGATCTTTGTTTATTTAAACATTTGTAATATTAAAATATCTGCAAGCTTTTAATACAATGTGCAGATCTTTTTTTCTGATTCTTGCCTTGGGAAGTAAGTTGAATTTTCATCATGGATATATACCAAAATCAGAAATGAAATGGCAGATAGTCTCCTTTATCACCTACGTGGGCCTCCTTTGCATTGTTTCAAAGATGTAGGTCCTTTTTTTTACAAATAAATCCATTATAAGTGAACTTTTTCACAACTTCATAGTGGCACCAAAACAAGGTTCCTGTCAGAGATTCTGTTTCTGCTAAGGTGCTGTTCTACCAGCCTTGAACATTGGACGATAGAACTCGCGTTTAACAACCAATGCCATTGTTGGACGTGGCCAGTATTTTGTGACGCATAAAGTAAGGGTGGGGATTTTGAGGTGGTGGAATTCCAAACAAGACTGTGGACGTGCATTTTGGACTTCACGGAAGTTTGAAAACATTAAAAGAAGATGCAGGTCCTCATGGCTCAGTTGATGCGGAAAATATAATAGATGCTTTTGTGTTGATAAATATTTGTCGGGAAACCAAGTCACGACATTCATCTGCAACGGGAAAGATTAAAGTCTTTTAGGCCTTTGTTTTCAAAGACATGCATCTTTTATTGTTATACCTGATTCCTGTACACTTATATCCTTCATTAACCCATCGATAAAGCAACTCATGTAAACCATGACAGCCATGTAGGCCTTTTGTGCTTCTCTAAAGACTGTTGTTAAACAGACGTTCTATTAATAACCCCACTGTTTGAGATTCCTTAAGGTGCTTCCTGTAATTAATGCTCTTTAAAGGGTTGGATTGTTTCCGTTTGTAAATGTCTATATATAATCTTCAGACCCATGTCACTTGTTAAACACAAAGGACTTTGGTTACAGGGGAATGCTTGGCAAGACGAGGGTGTGTGTGTGTGTGATGTTCGTCATTGCAATGTTAAGAATAGGTTGATGCTATGTGAGATACCTGTAGTCTTAGCTGGTGTCTACGTAACTTGGTGAGTGATATTGTTATTGAGATCCTGTGAAGCTGACAATTGAGCAGCCCGACCAAGCAAGGAGGCAGAGAGTTCAGATATAACCCGGTGTGGGCATTTATTCCTCATGGGCACATGATTCACAGCCTCAATATGACTGTCCTCCCTGAACACAATCAGCAGCCACAAGGATCTCACACACACTAACTGGAAAAACAGAGCCTAAATACACACAGACTAATCAAGCCAACAAGACACAGGTGAGGGGGGAGACAACACAGGGCACCAGGTGACCACAATCACCAGTAACAGACAAGACGGGAAGGGGAACACTTTTCAAAATAAAACCAGGGAACAAATCCACATACTTTGCCAATAAGGACGCTACACAATCCGTAACGGAGGCCGAGATCTATGGCCCCAAAGATCACCTCTGTTACAGATCTATTTAAGAACACTTGGTTCCCAGAGTGAAAACACTCAGAGAGCCAACACGCGTTCCTGCGGGATGATGCAATGTCATCCACGCCTCTGTCTTGCACTCCCTGTCACTCAATGCTCAATGCTCACTGCCTACACCTCCTTTGAACTGTATTGTGTCTGCGTCTCAGAGAAAGGCAGATTGGCACACTGCAAGGAAAAAATAGCACTTTGTTGTTCTAACAGGTTTTTGTGCATACAGGCTTAAGTCACACAATTACAACAAGACAGAACTGAAGGCGGAGAGATTCCCCCTCAAGTTTCATCACAACACTTGGTGATGGAAACACAGCTCTGTTTGGTGAGTGCGCTGTTAGCGTGGGCCTGCATACAGCAACAGTAGCTTAGGCTACAGCAGGTTGCTGGTGGAAACATAGGCTTGTGTAGTAACTCAAAATCCTGTTGCTCTGCATCCATACAGTTCTCACTGACCTCTGAATTACTAATGAAAGAGTAACCTTATAGTTCCTGTTAATTTTGTTTGGGCGAGGCGCTGACAAACCTGTTACAGTTTTTCCCCTCCAAAAAATTGCCAGAAAGAAATAATGTCTTATCTACATGCTGCCGTGACAAATACATTTCCCAACTTGGGATCAACACAATCTAATCAATTCCCTTTCCTACACCCATTGATAGGAAGACATGACAGTTTAAAACCTCAACTTGGGCTCTCAGATAAAGGTATTGAAAGTGACTGCAGGATTCCCTTAAATAAATAGACACAATAACATCTAATGGGCAATCCCAAATCAAGATTGTTGACAGGCGTTTTATACGGATTTGATTGGCTTCAATGTGCAAACACAGGCAGTTTAATTCCTTGTGCAGTGTGGTGCAGATATTCAACACAAGGAGAACATTATTAGTTAAGACTTCGATCTGTTAACCCATAGTCTGTTGATGAAAATGTACATGAGCCAGGTCTTAATAGTTACAAGAGTTACCTATTCAGAAAAGGTTGTCTTGATTTGAAAGTGTTGACCTAAAGCAAAATCATCAAGTCATTGCTCTGTCATTCCGGTTTGCGTCATGTCTTCTAGCATTTACATTTTTCCTGACAATCGCAACTTGCCGTCATGTCGGTAATCATTTTCTGGGACATGAATTTGGTTTGGGTGGTTTCACTGTGCAAAGCATGTGTGTTTGAATGTTAGATCACAGTTTGCGTTCTGTTTCCTACAAGCTGTTTTTTCTAACCATGAAGATTGATTCTTGATCCCTAACAAAGAAGTTGCCTTTATTTAAACATCCTCAGTTACCAGTAAAAAGGTGTCTGCTAACCAGCATCAATGAACCTTCTGGGTTTGTAGTATACCAACTAACTAAGGCAACAAGCTGGGACCATCTAAAACACAGCATGTTTGTAAATTGTAAATTTACTTTTTTTTTAAAGTGCTTTACAACTACATCTGCCTGGGGAAACTAATATTAACTGTCGGCCGCGCTACCTTGCGGCAACAGTGGCCCTTTTTACGTAGATATTAAGCAGTTATTAAAATCATATATAGTTAAGACTGTAATGCACTGTCTGAGAATGAATTACCAATGCTTCTACTTATTTAGCCATTGTAGTAGTTGTTTTTCTTTGTTATTGCTGTGAATTAGAGTTAAAGGATAATTGCACAAACCTATCCATTAATCCCACCTTCGGATTACTAAGAAATGTTCTTAACACTGAGTGGAGCAACGATTGACTTAAGTTTGGGGTCTATATCTTGACTTTATGATACAGATGACTGAAACCATAGTTAAGTCGATGAAAGCGTAGTCATTGATCTGTCTGTCAGTTTGTGAGTTGCCAGATCGGGTCTAAACCTCTCTTCTGGAGGGATTGCAGCCCGTTTGTTTTTGCCCTGTTAACACACGACTGCTTTTTACTCATCACTTTACAGGCTAATTTCAGTTGGCCTGTAAAGTGATGAGTAAAGGAGTATTGATTGTGGTTTTTCCCATCTTACCCCCACCCACGCTCATACAAACACTCACCCACACACACTTTCTCTCTCTGCCGTATGTCTATTTTTCTTCTCTTTCATACCTGCTCCCTTTTTCCCTCTCCCAGTGGTCTCCACCTCCGGGGTGAATAATTGATTTGGGTGTTCGCGGTCGGCAGGAATGTGCGTGTGAGTTTCAGGGTTTGACAACGTAATCCACAATAACGAGAAAGTGCTGCTCACAGTGGGGCAGTCTTTCTCCTGTAATTTCTCTGGAATCTGAGGTGTGATGATGGTTGTGCACAGAGGTCATTCATCTGCTGCTTCAGCGTTTTAATGACAGCAATGGACAAGGGAACAAGGTTGTGTAGGGCTGATTTTGTTGGGTTATTATAGGATTTCTCTGTTTATTTTGAGCATTAGAAAAAAGTATACTATAGTAAATCGAGCAATGCATTACATATTTTTACTTAAAATGACAATGACAAGGACTTGGCTTCAATCATTTGCGCCACAATCTTCATCCCATTTTACAATATAAAAAAGGACTTAAATACATGATTTACTATGTGGTGAATCTAAGATGTTTTAGTTAATTATTCATTTTTTTCAGTGCATAAATAATACAAATTAAGGATAGAACATTGTATGATTTTTTTTTTTTTTATTTATTTTGTATTGTCAAATTTAAGATGAAAACATTTTTCTAAACCAATACATATAGTTTCATTTCATCCAGAACAATTTCACATTTTGTACAATCTAAAAATAGATATAAATGAAGAATAAAAAAATAACTGACCGAAAGAAATAATTGAAATGTTCTCATGAACCTAATACTTCAAAAAGCTAATGCCTCCTAGATATACTGCATTCGTAATTAGGATTCTAACCAATGTTATCCCTGATATAATTTATCAGTGGATCTCAAATTGGACAATACACATTGTGAAACACAAATGGTATATTGATTCTAATAAAGTCCCTCACTAGAAAATGTTTATTACTCAATACATCATATTGGTCAAATAGTTTTGGGGTTGAACAATCTTCGATTCAAATAATTTTGGAAAATGTGGTTCTGCTGCTCTGTACTGTAAAGTGAAGTGTTATTTTTTTCCAATGCACAATAGAACCTACGTTGTTAACCCCTGTGTATATAGTTTAATGCCTTCAGATAAACCTTTATGGAAGGTCACGCAGGTATGCAGAGAGGCCATGCCTGAATAATTGTAGCCCATATTTATACATCTGTCAAGACATGCGCGCTCACAAAGATTCACATTCCCCAGTTTCAAGCATGCATTTCAACAGGCCTTGGGTGCGCAGGAAATAAATGAAACCACTAAATGCAGCACGTATAGCCTGTACATTTAGAACCTTTTAAACGGATCTCTTTTTTCCCGGGTCGGCAGCAGACCCCCAATGCTGACAGAGCCTGGCTGACTTCCCAGAATAGAACAATATCTGCCAGGTAGGGCGAGGGGCCCAGCAGTCCACACACATACATTTACACACAGTGGTGTACAAAAACGTCTGGCCTTTAAACCGTCAGCGCTCAGGCCCTGCCTTACATAATGACAGAGAATGGAGGCATTAAGGCAATTTGTTTGATTTAAGTTGTCAAGGCATCCTGGACCCTGCCCCTCTCAGCTGGTTTTGATACGCAGAGTGTGTGTGTGTTGCAGAGTGTGTGTGTGTGTGTGTGTGTGTGTGTGTGTGTGTGTGTGTGTGTGTGTGTGTGTGTGTGTGGTGTTGGAAAAACAGGAGGAATGCAGGGATTTGCACACAGACAGCAGGATAGAGCGGGGGTGTCGGTGAGGAAGGTGCTGTAGTAGTAAAAAATGAACTTTATGAGGTCCAGGGAGAGTGAGCATTGACAAAGTAGGAGGAGAAATGTGTAAGGAAGGAAGAGGAGGGGAGGAGGAAGAGCTGAAGGTAGACTAACTTAGAGAGCTGGAGTTACATTATGTCTGTCATATGTGTGAGGGTCCTTTCTCTTCCACTGAACATGAAAGCAGGTACTTTCTGTTTCAGGTTTAGGGGCCAATTTGCACCGGGAGCACCAGTCTTGGGGCCTCATTTATAAAGGGATATACGCTCAAAAGATGGCGTACGCCAGTCTCAACGCAATGTTTGCGATTTATAAAATACTAACTTGACGGGAAAATGTGCGGTCCTCCACGCAAACTCTAACCCATGCGTACGCACTAAGCACAAAAACGGGAGAGACGAGAAACTGCGACACCGTTGGCAGAAACGGTATGTGGAAATAATACCATAAATACAATTTTACCTCTCATTTATCATATATGGGTTTGAGACGCACAGGCTGCAGTGGAGACGCTGCGCACAGCTGATCAACAGCTGGAACACAAACCACCAAATACAAAAACATAATTCAGATCCAGTCGTCATGACTCCACACCGGGGGGATTCCCCATTCACTTCTTACAGTTTCTCATCAAGGGGGTGTCTCCTGTCCCCGGTACAAACACACTGCCTGAGGAAGGCTATGTGTATTGTTTTTGTCATTAACCTTTTTCAGGCTATTTATTTTGGTGACGATCCAACCTCCATGCTGCTACTCTGTTCAAACTGCATCCACCAAACAATATGATTTATCTCGACCTCCCCAAAATAACCAAAATCTGACACGGTGTGAGATGTCTTTTTTAGTTGTTCTGTCGTCATTTCCTGCGATCTTCTTCATAAAGTCAGTCAAAATGAATGAATGAATGGGCGTTTCTTTCACTATTTATAGGCAAATATGGTCGTTACGTGAAGCCCGCAAAAGCTGCACCGCAGTTCGAGTCGGTTGTGATTTATAAAGGGAAACCGGCGTAGGAAGTGCTGTACGCACTTTCCTCGCAATGTTTGGTGAATCGGAAAATGTCCGAACATGTCTGTACCTATTTTTTGGATTTCTACTACGTAAGCAACCTTCCCAGGTCAATCCTACGCACGGCGTTATAAATGAGGCCCCTGAACTCCCTAGCACATTTAGATTTTATTTAAAACTTCTAATCCACATTTAGAAAAAACAAACAAAGTGACAGAAACATTCATGTCACAAAAGCAAGTCCCAACATCTTCAGAATTTCAAGCATACACAAAAAAAAACACCCCAATTGCTGGAGAAGTTTAATGTAAACTTCATGTCAAGGCCTGCAATACACCGCAATTATAAATCCTGGTATCAGGCATCAGATCTGGATGGATTCATTTATATAACAAATATTAATGCAACATTTTTAATCACATTTTCTTCACTGTTTGACATTTTCCCGCCATAAAATAAAAAATTAAATAATCTTCAGTTTTATACCGATGTTTGTGTAAATGATCTTTAATTATCATCAGTATGATCAGTTGAATTTCCACAGATAAATAAAGTGAGATAGCTGACAAATAATTGGGAAGGAATTTTGAGGACATATTCGAACTTCCCTGTGAAACAACGTTCATCGTACAAGATATCTTAAAGGGGACCTTTCATGCAAAATGCACTTTGTGATGTCTTTTATACATAAATATGTGTCCCCGGTGCGTCGGGGAACTCACGCAGCGTCAGAAAATAAAACCCTCTCTCTTTTCCTCCGTACCCAAATCATTTAAAAACGGGTGTACAACGAGCGGATACAGATTTCCATCCGCTATTATAGCGGCGGCGGACCCACAGAAAGTTGCAATCAGAAACAATGCCTGACGTGTTTTGGACGTCTTTGTTTACATTAGCAAGCCTCGCTAACACTCAGAGCTAACCTGTACTGTGTAGAGCACATGTGTTTTAAAAAGCAGGAAATAAAAAAAAGAACTCGCCTTGTGATAAACCCAAGCCCCCAGGAAGTGCGCCGGAGTCTGATGAGAATATTCGTACTGGTCAAACGGCGGTACTACACTTCCTTTATAGCCCTTATTAAAAACATTCGTTCCTCAAGTTGTAAAAATGTGCTAATAACGTTATTCTGAGAGTTATTTCCCTCGGCATTATGAACGAGCATCCAACCCACGGGACCGCGCTGCCCGGCACGTTCATGTTACGTGTTCAGTACTACATGAGTTTCTCTTTACCCATGGATGCACAATAACAACGGACCATATCGCCTTACTGCCAGCCCACGGAGCTGTAATAATGGATATATTGCATATGTTTGCTGTAATTCATCATTTGCAAAATATTATACTACATGGGCTGTATGATGTAAATCTTGTACCGTAAATGTTGTATTAAATAAAGTTAATATTACTGACGTAGATTAACGTTCCTGTAGCTTCTTATTGCACTTGCAATTGTTTTAGGTACTTGTGGGCTACTTAACATGAATAATCAGTTACTATCCTTTTACTCCATCACATTTCAAAAAGAAATAGGCTATTGTTATTTTAATTCCACCACAGTAATCCATCATCAGCTTTACTTTTTAGATAAAGTTTTAACTCACAATTGATCACAACAGGCTTCAACATATACATTTTTATATATTACCAAGTGGTTTCATGTACAACTCACACAAGTATCATGCTAAATGAAGCTCTGTTGCTTGGATATCACTAGATCCTGATGTCAGCGTAATATAAAAGTACATAACGATTGATGTGTAATTTAGCATAATTACTAGCTAGATGCTAGCTGCTAACTGCCGCCTCGTTAATATAAATCCAGTACCATGCTGTCATGAACGCGCGGTGCTGTTACGTTTACGCAAATTCACGTGCTTAATGTGAACGAGCCTTTTGGGCGGCGTGGTTACAGTTGCGCATGCTCTATGAGTGCACATACGGGCACTTCTCAGGCATGCCCGTAATCTGTGACGTTTCGCTCTCTCAAAAGTTGGGCCATTTTGTCATCATGCGCTAATGAGCAACTCTCATAGGAATGAATGAGGCCCCGCCTGCCACGCTGTATCCAGTTCTTATTATACATCCATGGATAAACCCACAAGAGAAAAAGCATTTGAGCTCCATACTGTTTCAGGAATAATCCTTGACGTGGTTTAAACAGGATGGCGTTTTTTTTCCCCTAACAGGGCTGCAAATTAGGGGTTTGAGCAGTATGAGGCATGGCTACAATGGGTGATCTGTTTGGTATTTTGAAAAAATAACTTCACAGACATGTTTGATATAGGTATGGCCCTACAATATGTTTTTCAAATATAGCATGATAGGTCCAGTAAATAATAATCATCCATTTAGTTATTTTCTGTAAGTTTTTTGGGTTCAGTGTACTGTGATTGTAGATGGTATTGCCATTTCAGTGTGCACCTCGTGTGTTTGCTGTAGAAAATTGCATAACGTAACACACAGTGTATGCTGGTGTGTAAAGCGACCCCTCACTTGCCCTTGTAAATGATGGAAATGTAAATGAAAATGCCAGAATGCAAAGTAAAAGCGTGAGTGGAGCGTCACAGGTAATTACGCCGAGCTGTGGAGTGTAATTGAGCCTGATCCAACCTGCTCACTGTGTGTGTCGCTGCATGTGTGTGTATGGACTTTGAGTGGAATAGAGGCCCAGTGTTCTTGGGCCCCAGCTTTAAATAAGGGGTCTTTATCTGGCCGTGTGTAGAGCGCTGGTGTAGAAGCACTAAAGGGCCGAAGCGTTTCCTCCGTACAGACGAGGCTCATGCCGCTCGCTCCAGGTGTGGTGACCACTAACCAGCACGGCTTTTAACCGTCACACCTGATTTGGAGCCCGAGGCCAAGCTGGCACTCAGACAAGCGCACACAGTTCAAGTGCACGGCGTCACACAGTCGTGCACACGTACAGACATTTCTAATTTAAACTTAATTCCCCCCCAAGTGTTTGTTAAGTTCCCCCTCCTCTTGGCCTTCAGCAGTGGATACAGGCATTCTGGGAGTTGGAGTATTTGGTTTGAGGTATGAGCTTTCTGATCAGCTCTGATGGACTCCAGAATCAACACATTCTCCAATTACGTTCTGCATTTTTGTCACCCCCCCCTGCCTTATTTTATGGTAGTATTGGTGACATTGTGCCAACTGTGTGGCCTTGTAACATTTGTGGAATTTACTTTGCATTGCTTTGTTTTTTTGGGGCGTACTTTAGCAACTCCCTTCATTATTTACAAGTTGATCATATTGCTATGGCCCTATTATGCCGTTAGGGTTTTTTTCCTTCCCTGTATTGTGTTATATAGGTTTTGTGCATGTCAATGGTCAGCAAAGGCTAAAATCCCCCAAATCCCTCCATAGGGAGTTTCTCTCCCGCACATTCCCCCCGTCACAGACAGCCCTTAGAGAACTGACTAGTCTTTTTTCACAGTTTGTTGATCCAGAAACAAAAATGTAATTCCAGACAACTTCAAAACCAACTTGTTAAATATATATATGTATATAAGTCTCAAGTCAATAGTAAAATACACAAGGCAAAATCTTATATCTAATTTAGTTTTTCTGTCATTAATTAGAATGAACCCTTTACAGAATTTGTTTTATTTCTCTTTTTTTCCCCTTTCCATCCTGCATAGATCTCCTTTGAGTTGGCTGAATATACCGCTAATGTGGACGGCGTAGGTACGCTTCGTCTCTTGGACGCCGTGAAGACGTGCGGCCTGACCAACACCGTGAAATTCTACCAGGCCTCGACCAGCGAGCTGTTCGGCAAAGTTCAGGAGATCCCTCAGACGGAAACCACGCCCTTCTACCCTCGCTCACCTTACGGTAATACACAAACACTAATGTACACCATGTACTGTTCATCCATGTGGAAACACACTCATGGATTACCTAACATTTTCTACCTTGCGCCATTCGTCAAAACCATTGCGTATGGCCATGTACGGGAACAGAGATTGCCTGATTCACTTTCTCCTTGTGAACGTGTGTGTGTGTGTAAGTGCAATAGAGGGTTGCTTCAGTGCTCAGGCAGCGTTCGAGCTCTCCACACACCCCGAGGCCAAAACGTTTGACTGAAGACTGGAGTGGCTCTCACGTTAACAAAGACACCTTTATATCCACGGCACTCAGCACACACTTTCAATGCGCGCACGCACACGCACACGCACACGCACACACACACACACACACACACACACACACACACACACACACACACACACACACACACACACACACACACACACACACACACACACACACACAGGCTGTACACAGGCTGTACACGTGTGAGAGCGATCAGGTTTCGTGTTGTCTGTTGTCTAAATGCTCTCTTCACTGACACTTTCCCCATCTGTCAGCACTCAATATGTGAGGCTGACATGGGAGGCGCATACCATCATGCGGAGGGCTGCTCCTCTATTAATTAGACTTGGGGCAGGCGGGAGTTTCCATGGTGACCTCCCTTCACCTCCAGTGTACATCCTGACCTACGGCTTAATCAACGGGCGCCTCCCTTTAGCTTTCTATGGTATTCCCCTTCATCACAGCAGAAGGGAGGAGGAGGAAGATGATGAGGGGAGAACTTTTTGTACAAGCCTGCTTTCGGTCAATCAGCAGGAGTCTGCAGTACACGTTCCTGATGTCGAAATGTGATCTGCGATACCGCTGTGTTCAACTCTGACACGTAGTGTAGTCTCTTAAAGGGCCTTTCTGCATATTTTTTCTCTCTGTTTCTCTTACATTGTCAATAAAGTTATGTTTCTTGATTGAGGGGAAAAAAGGACCACGTCAGTGAAGTCAAAAGAAGACTGTTGGTTTGATGTCAGTGACATCTCTTTACTTTTCTGATACTAATATGCTTCTGTCACTCTATTTATTTCCCCTTTCTTCTCAGGTGCTGCCAAGCTCTACGCTTATTGGATCGTGGTGAACTTTAGAGAGGCCTACAACATGTTTGCTGTCAACGGGATCCTCTTTAACCATGAGAGCCCGAGGAGAGGTGAGCTTACAGCATGCATACTCTTATTTTAAAGGGGCCCTATTATGCACATGTTCAGGTTTATATTTCTATTTGGTTTCTCTACTTTGACATTTTTACATGCTTTACTGTTTAGAAAGCTCTTTATTTTTCTCATACTGCTCTTTTTACCCTCTGTCTGAAACCAGAGACCAGTCTGCTCTGATTGGTTAATTTGTCAGCTCTGTTGTGATTGGCCCACCGCTTAGAGTTGTCCAGTTCCTTAGCCTACCACTTACAATTTGTTGGAGCGCTAGCCAATAGAAACGCGAGTATTGCGTAGTGATGTAACTTGTTTATGGAAGTAAACAAAGGAGTCTAATATAGGGGTTTCAGGCAGCGGGGGAGTGTACACAGGATTTGGCTTGGGTATAATAATTTGACCACAACACAAATAAAGTTTGAAAAAGGCTTAATATTTGTGATCAAATGTTTGTCAATATGTAAAAATCTTAATATACACCTTATGTTTAGGGAAAAGAAAAGCATATACATTTACAATCATAAAAGTCACTTAACATCATCACATTAAGCATTTACAAAGCATACAGTAAACGATCTATCAATGAAACCAAAAAATGTGTCATAATTTAACATTGTTCTATGAAAACAGTCATCTCAGGATGCATGTTAACAATTTAGAAGTTAATAATCCCCTAAACTTTCGTGGTTTTTATAAGACGGGCTACTGATTAACTATATTGCCAGTAAGGAAGGACTATATATTATACAGGACACATTTTTGTAAAGTTTAAATTACATTGTGAAATATGACGACATTTAGCCTGCTCAACAGGCTGAACCTAGCATAAGCAGTAACAGAGGGTAAACTATTGTTGGGTCGTGTACAAATATTAAATTACATGCTCTATATAAAGACATATTCCTTCAGCAGGTTTCTCTACTACTTGACACACACTCACACGCATTCTGACACATAAAGAGTGTGTTGTGGTCACATTTTTAATATGTGCTCTGAGCCCCGAGGGTCGCAGGCGCTGGTTTAACCCGATTTACACGCCACCGCGACCCAAAATGAATACCACATGACTGAAACCCCCAGCGCTGCGCTCAGGTCAGACGCTCAGGTGTTTATGATTTATCCCCTAATGAAGGCCCCGGCCACGACCCCGGCCGAGGTCGGGGGTCAGCCAGTAAACCCTAATGGGTTACCTCAGATAGATAGGTGTGGGAACTGGTGCAGTTTACAGCCAGCTCAGCAAAGATGGCGCGGTCCCCCTTAAGGTCTTGTAATGGAGGAGTACTTGAGTCGGACTGGGAGTGATGTGCGATGCAGAAAAGAGTCCAAAGACCGCAATGGATAAGTAGCATTGTAACAATTTGTCAGTCAACAGAAAATGAATCCCAAACAATAAAAATAATTGGTCAATTGCTCATTTATCAAGCAAAATTTACCTAAATTGTCTGGTTCCAAAACATTTTATTTGCTGATTAGCCATCTTTGTGAATATATTATCTTTGAGATAATGTCTTTTGACAACTGGTCTAACCAAAATAAGATTTGGACAATGTCACTTTGTATTATACACTTTGTTCAATCACTTTATAGTCTTAATAATAAATTGGTTGATCAAAAAAGTACTCTTATTAGTGTTATTGATCATGAAAATAATCATTAGTTGCAGTTCTATAGATAACCAGGCGGATTGAGTGACCTTGTGAAACTGTGAAATCAGAGATGCTTTTGACATTTAACACAAGTACACACACTAGCCTTATAAGGGCACAGTTCTCTGCTCGCTCGATAACAAGTCCTTAGCCTTTTAATCTTTGGGCAGCTTTCCATTCGGTCTACGCTCACTCCTCTCTTTCTTCGACCTCCTTCTTCCACAGTCAGCTTTTCTGCAGCAGGCCTTTGGGTTTACTTCTGCCACTTCTATTCTCAGAGTTATGGCTGTTGTTGCTCATAAAGCAGGAACACTGTGCTGTGATGTGGCCAGATGTCCCACTGCTGCCTTGCACAACCCAGTGTGGCGCTTGTGTTGGCTGGATTGGCCCGTGTTTATCCAGGCCCCCGGGGTCCGCCATGACCCTGCCTCTGCCGCACTCGGGGCATTTGGCCATGTACTCCTTTAGATGAGAGCAATTGTACGCTTGTACTGTACATTGTGTAAGTGTCAGGTTTTGCTGTACATTAGACAGTGTGAGATATATTACTACTGTGCTCGTACTAAACAGAGAGAATACTGGTTCAACTGCCAAACATACCTTTAATCTAAATGACGGCACCATTGGTTTTGAGTTAACAGCTATTGTAAAATAGAGCTGTTGCATGTTATACTTATTTGAACCATTTAGTATGTTTTACCTTCACACCAGAAAAGGGTACAAATTCAAAGGGAGGCATATTATTTTCATTGTTGATATAATCAAGCAGTTGTTTTTGCGATGATAGTGGGACACACTAAATGTATTTCTGGTATTTTTTTTATTACTGAATAACAGTTAGAGAACACATTTAAGAAGTCAGCAGTTCAAACCCTCCCAGCACAATAACACTAAACCAAAAACTCCCCGAATACATCTTTAAATTCACACTTCTTCTTTGATTTCAAAGCGAATTGGGTTACATTTCTCCCCAAAATAAAAAAGCAATGACATCACTTGAGAAACTTACTGCAGATCAGCAGAGGCAGAGGTAATGTTGTCCCTGTGTGTTAATGCATTTGTAAAAGAGAGATATCGGTTTTTTTATTATTAACTGTGTACTGCCCCTTCCATTTGCTTTTGAGCATCTCTTGTACCTCTGAATAATAAGTCATATATAGGGAGAAGGTCCATGATGTCAGTTGTCTTGACTCAACCACTTTCCCATCCTTACTTCCCACACATAGGAAACGCTGTGAAGTCATTGTCCCAGGGTGACTTGGCTGTGTTGGACTGTGTTTGGGAAACAAATAGATGTTTGCCTCATTGAGGGAGTTTTCCATTTAAGAAAAAACTCACTGGGTCCTGCTGTTAAGTGTCTGCCAAAGTCACCTTCCAGTGGCCAATCATGTCCATGGCGCACTGTAACGTGGCATGGTGTGTCACATAGGACGGTCTGGTGGCAGCTGGGAATGTTTAAAGAGGAATGAGTAAACCTTTACACCAGTTTCCTCTCAGACTTACGGTCTTTCTAGGATGACTTAATCCCAGCAGCAATGCACTTCTGGTTTCTCTTACACTTCTCGTACACACCTGACTGTTCAACCAATAAACAGTCAATCTCCATTGTTCTACGCGAAAGGAAATCGGAATCGGGCGGTTGTGATGAAAACATATCCCGGTGGAAATCCAGCGTGATGCAAAGCAAACAGAAGCCTACATCTGCTGGCCGATTCACACCGCAGCTAGCTCCTTTCTGCTTAACCTAGTTGTTAGCCATAACAAACAGCCCTCACACTGACTCTGAAGAGGGGGATTAGCAATAGCATTGGTGCTAAATAGACTCCATATTGCTTTGACATATGAGACAGTGTAATAATCCACAGTCTCTTGGCAAGAGTGATCGGCAGTGAAACCTGTGCAAATAACCAGTTCATATATTTATTTGGTCGTCACATTCAACAAACATACAGCACCTGAAAGTCCCCCAACAGTCCAATTGTCACCTAGGAAAACCAAGTATCATTTATATTTATTAACAGTGTGTTGATCTAAGTCAATGCAGTAAATCAGCAGAGTAACAGGTTTTGTGTATCTACTGTTGCTGCTACTGACCAGCTCCAGTTGTAGGCTAATCCCATGGTTTATTTGGGGAAGTCCCATCCATCTCTCCACCCTGAGAGCTCTGTGGTTCACGCTTGGCAGTATAGAATAATATACTGTTATGTTAGGAGAGAAGACCGGTTAGCATTGGGGAAGTTAGAATAGCACTGCCAAAGTCAATGCTGCCCCCTCAAATACTCACACGTACAGCCGTTGAGCCGCTACATGCCTTAGCTTCATCTTTCTGCTTTCGTTGAAGTTGAGCCCAAAAGGTCAGATCGCATGATAGATTTGTAAAGGATATGTTTTCCATTTATTGGAGAGATTATTTACGAAGGAAATCATCAAATAGGAATGACTCGGTCAGAGGGCGTCGAGGGGATTTGAAAGCATCTTGGACGAAGGAACTCTGCTTTGATCGGGCACTTTTAGTTTTTTGGTTTGTCGGGTGTTGATGAGAAAAAGGCTGAGTGAGAGCAGTCTAAACCTCAGCTGAACTGTGGACAGGTGAAGACGAGCAGAGCTGACAATGGAGTTATCGCCTCCACCCCTTCCCTCCACTTTGTGTCACTTGGCCAAAAAAGGTGTTCACTCCGCCTCATCTTACCTTGGTTTCTGACATGTTCCGTGGCCGTTTAGGTTTCTATCTTCACTCATCCCACTGCCGCCCTCAGATCTGTTTGTTGTCCCAGATCACCATGGTATCCAAGAATCTTGTTGACTGAGTGCTTGCTTGCTCAACTTTTGCAAGTACTTGTTAGAAGCTGATCAAACCCCAAAATGTTGCCCTACAATCATTTAGTTGATCTACCGGAATTTATGAAACACAATTACATCTTTGTTTTTGTTACTATTAGGGTGAAACTTTCTGTCTCACTCTCGGTTCTGAAATGCGGAGGTGGTGCCGTCAGTGCTCCAGCTCAAGAAAAACATGTATCATCTACTCCCTTGTCAATCTCCATACCTTCCCTTTCTTTCCCCATAGATTTGCACACCCCTGTACTGTCTATCTATTTAGTTTTATCTCACCCCAACAAAAAAAAATCTTTGTCTTCGCAATCCTCCAGCCCCATTCCTACCCTCCTTGCATCACATTTTTTCTCCATGTACCCTCCCTGTCAGCTGAGTCATCCCAGAACGAGTGCAACAGTATGTCAGGTGTGAATAGACGCTGTGTTGGCGGAGCTGAGCTTATGACCTCTTTTGGATGTAATGCAAATATTCTCCTTTCGTCGAGGCTTCAGAAATCAATCAGAACGCCAATTATGCAATAACGGTGATGGCAGACACTGACATGTCTTTGGCCTTGGTGGAATTTGGCCAATCCTCGACCAGGAGAATATTCCTCCTGCAGAATCACTCAGTGCTCCTGCAAGTCAGGTATTTTGTTAATAAATCGGTACCGATAAAGGAGATGGGTATAATATGAGGTCACAATCATTTTGATGTACAGCGTCAACCTCAAACCCTGAAAAGCGTTGGGGAGGAGATGGAAATTAAAGGTTGCATTTTCCACTACAAATCTACCACAAAGCCTTTCACTCCCCTAGGCAGTTGGTCAAAGACAGAGAAGGATAATGGGATTCACAGTTCTGGTTAAATTCCAAAACAGGTGTGTGTTGAGGTAACCAAAGGGTTTTTGTTACAGCGCTGTGGCAATCAAATAAAATGTTGGCAATTTCTTTTTAACCAGCTTGTGGCCAGTTCAGACAAGCTCACAACAGAATATCTGAACTCTGAAAAAGTTGTAATGAATGTTTTAGTTTATGAAGAGTAGGCGATCCAAGCTCTATTTTTAGAATGTGGCTCATTAAAGTGGTCTGTCATTCCACATTTTTATGAAGAAAATTGAGAAATCACTAGCATCCTGCAAATCAACTCGGAGCGTTGTAAAGGAAAACATACCCCAGGTCTAAAGTTGGAAGAGGAGACTGGGCTTATGGGAAGTAGATGTTCAAGCTGTGTAAGTGTGACATATAAAATCAACTCGATACAGTCAAGACTTGACTTGGCTACATTTTTCAGTTTTTCCAGAGCTGATGTGCCATATTGCTGAGTCATGACTGCATAGTACAGTATGTCTTCAAAATAAATTTAACAGGAGAGGGATTTGAATAAATCACAAATGAATCTGAATTAGCATTGCACATAAATACACTTGCAGACGGTAATATAGATGAGTGTGAGTCAGACATCTTGAGGTCTGAGTTCATACAGTAAGGGCTGGGCCGTCACACAGTGTGAAGGCAGACTTCATAAGTCACCTTTCTTTAGCAGCATGGTTTTAACAACACAATCTATTGAATAACCAACGCAAGTCTGTCCAAAATCCCCTCAAACCTACAATCCCCACTGTGACTCCTCCAGACCCGAGCCCCCAGCTGACAGCTCCAGTCCCCATCCTGTCTGGGCCCACATGGCCTGGCTCTGGATGGGATACATCTCCGCAAATGTCCCCTCTTTCACCCTCCCCCTTCTCTCTTTACCCCCCAAACCTTAGTCCAACTGTGCCAAAGAAGCCAGTGTGTTACGCTTTTCCTGTCGCTCCTCTGGCCAAGAAATGGAAAAACGTATGACGTAAAAAAAAAAGAACGAAATGAAACGGTTAAGTGAGAAAGAGGGGGAGAAAAATAGATGGAGTGTCCATTTCTGGCATGGGTTTTGCTGTCTGCTCAGTTTTCACGGCCCATGGTTTTATTAGACTTTCCGCCGGGGTATGGGCAAGGTTAAACGTCCACCGCTGCCCCGTTTGGGCTCGAAACCTCCTGTCAGCCTGCCTCCAACCCCTCCTCCTGGCTGTCCTGCGGTGCCGCTGCCAGTAAAGGAAACACATTAACACCCGGGCCAGTAACAGAGCAGGCTTTGTCCACAGCCAGGCAGGCTGGTCCATTAGGCCCACGCTCTGGTCCACACCGCACCAATTAGGGCAGGCAGGGAGCAGAGCCACTCAAAACAGAGGTGTGAGCTTTACAAGGAAACTACAGGTGTGCTTGGGGGGAAATAATGGACTTTATTACTGATTGGGTGTGCTGTACTCTACTGTATCCCTCTGCCACCTTTTTAAGGGCCAACATGGCTCTGCACAGTTTTGACAACCTGTGTTTAACCTGCAAACTTGAGTTTCCCTTGGATGTTGGATCAAATCAAACCCCTGCCTTGCAATTTACTGTAGTTACCGATCTGGGCTCTTGTTACATTTAATTGCCCTACTGGGTCCTAATAAAGAATATATTTTACAGAGCCGCAATTAATGACAAATTGTTCAATCTTTAATTATTTATGCTGAATCTTTAAAGCCAACAATGTAAAAAACGATATTAAGAAGGAACTGTCTATCAGAAGTTTTCAAACCAAATGTGTCGACAATAAAATAACGTGCTTTCAGACTAACAATCCAAAAATCCCAAATAATGTATTTACAATGACAGAAATCAAATTGTATGGAACACAAAAGAGAACAAACATTGCTTATTGCAAAAAGAATGTGTTCAATAGAACTTACTCATGCTACAATTTGTATAGTAGTAAGCACTGACATTTAAGAGGATAACACATCACATGTTGAGATATTTGCCTGTTTGAAGAGATAATTAGTTATTTAAAAAGCATTCCAGCAAGCGGAAGCTGAGCAAACTAAAAATACTAAAAATACTTTTTTTTCAACTCCCATACTGCAACATATCATCTTATCATTGGACTTCCCTAACATGGTTGAAATCCCCTTGTTAAAACTGCTATCCCTAAGATTGTAACGCAGACTCTCATTAAAAAGTCCAAGTGAAAACAACCCTGGGTAAGGGGGTGGTTTTCTTGAAAAAGTTGTTCCACAGAAAACATTATTCAACTTTTTGGCTCAGTATAGTATTCATTCTACATGACTAGGTAACTGATGTTAATGTGTAAAATCTGTGGAGTTCCCCTTTTAAAATAGTTGTCGATTAAGTGTCTGTCCATTGACTAATTGCTTAATTGTTTGAGCACCCGTTATATGAAGTGTGAATGATGTTAGTTCATGTGTGTGCAGCTGCATGGTGTATTGCTGCCTGAGTGAAAGGCTGACAATCACGGATGTGTCAGTGGCAGATGAATAATTGTTGCTTAACATTTGACTGTAGTTGGCAAGAGCAATGGTGCCTGCCAGAACAAATGACCTGCCAGGTTAGAGAAAGGGCCCGAGGGCCAGATGAGACAATAATGCAAATACAGGACAAGTCTGACATCGGAGGGGGTTTCCATCCACAATTCATCTACGCTTCATAAACACATGCTATTTCCTAATTAAGGTGTCAACAGTTCTAATTCTGATTTGGAGATTGGACCACCTAGAGCCTTATTTAAACTTTATTAACTCCAACTCAACATGGCCACAAAGCAGCGTTGACAAGAGGGCCATGAGCCCTGCTACCAACACACAACATGCTGTGTTTTCTCAAATAAGCGTGTCTAACCTTCTCTGGTCTGTTTTAGCTCAGTCTGCCCAGGGCTGTCGCTTTCCTATGAAATAATTACTACAAATTTGGTGCATTCGCATGATTGGGTTCATGGGATTTTCCTGTGTCTAAATGGAGGCTCTGCTCCATGTCAGGGCAACAGTGATACAGTGTCGAGACAGAGCCGGGGTATTATGGACTGGATTGGCGCAGAGCTAAAAGGCAACATTCATCTCAGGCACGATGAGTTTGAAAAAAACATGTATGAGCTCCTAAGAGGTCTCGAAAAAAGGTTCACGCAAGGTTGTGGGAGATTTATATACAGCAGAGATGTTGTTTGGGATAAAAATAGCCAACTCTTTGATGAAAGCTTCAAGCTTTCCTTTGAAATGACATATTCCCACATATCTGCCATTTTGAACACAAGGCAGAAGACCCTAGCCAGGGATAAGCCCCTCAAGCTATAATAAGCGGTTCAACTAAGACAGTGGCAGTATTAGACATGACACCCTGATATTTAGTGTTGATTTCCACCAGCTTAATATGTGTTTGGTTTGGAGAACTGATCCATTTATTCGCAGGCCTGTTGCAGGAAAAGAGAACATAACACCGGCCCTACTGTAAGTGTCCCGCCAAAACACCCAAAAGCTTCTCGAAACCTTCTAGTGGCACAGACATATTCATTACAGGCTCATTTATTTTCCAATAGACAATATCGCCACGTGGAACACCGCTAGGCGATCTGGCAGATGAAGTCTGTCAATTCAGTGATTCTGGACTGGACCCTGCTCCGGCTGAGCCAGGGTGGTCCCGTTTGGTTGTCATTTTTCTTTGGCACTTCCATGTTGCTTTTTTTGGTGTAGACTGACTGATGCTCTGAGGTTTATCTTGGCGTCCAGCCCAGATTTGACACTGAAACAGTGAATTACAGAGGAAAATGAGAGAGAAGGAATCTAAAAGGATCTAGTGGCTGTAATGTGAGGTGGTAAAGAATTGATTTGACTCTGGCTAAAGAGGAGTTGGAGCAGTAGCGGTTTGGACATCTCTCTATGTGTGCGTGTGGTGAAAGAGTTTGGTAGTGATCTCCTAACTCCATCTTCCATGCAAAGACCTCATTTTCACTTATCTGCTCTTTGTCTCTGTGTTGGATCGAGATAAACCTCTGTTATATTTATATCCCGTGTAAACTGTGATTGAATTCAGAAGATGCTAACATAGCATTTTTAATGTATGTGTTTCAGGTTCAAACTTTGTGACGCGTAAGATCAGCCGTTCTGTGGCAAAGATTCACCTCGGCCAACTGGAGTGCTTCTGCCTGGGCAACCTGGACTCCAAGAGGGACTGGGGCCACGCCAAAGACTATGTGGAGGTAAAACACACACGATCATAACCGCACACCAGCCTAAAGAAATAGACAGACCATGAGTGCACCGCTTCAGGGTTGAACAGGGTTCAAATGTGAACATAGCATTAACAGGGCATGTTTTCCCAGATCGTTTGAGTCCGAAATATGCGATCTGCATGAAGCCTCCTATGATTCTCTGCCAAAAAAGAAACGGAGAAAGAAAGGGGGAGCGAGAGAAGAAAAGAGGGCTTCATGCTGTGAGACCACGGACTGCACTCTGGTTTCCCACAACTCACCCATGTCCCAGATCCCTTCAGGCCCCCATCATCTTTTTCCCCGAACGCCCGCAGAAATAAGAAAGATATTAAAGGGAACGCCGCGTCCTGGGGACGATGACAGAAATATAGTGTTTGTGTTAACGTAATGGTGCCAGCAGCAAGCAGGGAATGGAGTGTGGAGATGAAACGAAACAGTGGGGTCGCAACGTCCAGGAGCAGACGGAGCTGTGTTTCTGAATGTGTGTAGGGAAGCGCACATTCCTATGTGTGTGTGATACGTTAAACGTAACACACGTAACACGTGTGTCTGGCTGTTGAGATGAAAGACTCAACGGGGTTGCCATGTCTGACAGCAGACCCCTCACAGTGGACCGTGTTTTTATTAGGAGGTGATGGTGGCGGGGGGCGCTCTTTGAGATGGGAGCAGAACTTGGGTTTAACTGCAGATCGCAGTGTGGGGTCTCTGCGTCAGTGCAGGGCGGTGGTGGATCACGCCGTGAAGGCGGGTCACAGAGGCGTCAGCGAAGCAGTCACTGCCTGATATGGGAAGACCTCAGATCAATCATATCCGATCCTAACCACAATGAATAATATTTGCCTCGTGGTTGGAAGTCGGACTTGAATTGTATTCACTAAAATGGGACCACAATAAGTCTGTTTTTTTTTTTTAAATAATCGCTTTGTGGAATAATATTTTGCAGTCCAACAAATGGACAAAATAAAGGATGATGCACTATATGTCGTAATATATGAAGGTCAACCAAACAGGCCACCACTTCTAAGTTGACTAACCGAGAAACATCAATGAAAAGTTGTTGAGATTCAAATTCCCAGTAAAGGCATGGCTCACCCACCTGAGCCTGAGATGATAATATGTCTGTAGGATTTTACTTATTTAACGTACAAAAATGATTTACAAGTGAAAAAAAAAGAGACCTAGAGTTTTAAGCTGTCCCACATGGCGATCCGTTGCTACAGTAAATGCCTGTACAGTATTGGCTGTTTGTGGTAAGTGGCAAATTGACTTTTGTATAGTGCTTTTCCAGCCTTCGGATTAGGGAATACCCTACAATGAGTGCACATCATTTGAAAGCCTGTAGCAAGCAAGCTTTTTCTTTGATTAAAAAGAAACAACAAATCACGAGAATGAATGAAACTGAAACTATCAATATATACCGTACTGCTGCCTTTACATTCCCTCTAGCTTCTCTCTCCTCCATACTTGCCAGTAGGTTAATAGTAAGCGTAAAATAGTAATGATGTTTGTTTTGAGAAATATTGAGGTTGTCATAAAATCAACATTCAAACTGTATATTTACAGTTGGTAATAAACAACTTCCAGTGGCTCTGCCCACTTGGCTACTGTGTTTGTAAGTCTGGTTGTTTGGTCACATTCAGCATCCGGTTATATTTGTCTGACTGACCAATTGTGTACTTACATGTTGGGTGAGCAACCCTGTTGCCTGTTTTCCGTATTTATGTGTGTGTGTGTGTGTGTGTGTGTGTGTGTGTGTGTGTGTGTGCACCCGCCTGTCCTGGGCACCCTGGCTTGAGACGCCCCAGGTTTCCTGTGGGAATGGCAGACATTCCAGTTCTGGTGAATCAGCACCTCCTCGCTGTGTGTCTCCAGTTTCGTAAGAGCGGATTTCGGGGAAGCCAAACAGAAGCCCTAGGTGCTGAGGGGAACTGATTTGGAAGAAGGGGGAGAAGATGAAGGCAGGAGGGAAACAGACGCGTGTTTGTGGGAAGTTTGTACATTATGCATAAATGAACCATCCCTCTCGCTGAAAGTGGACCCCACCCTGCAGACCATCAAAGGCCACGACTGTCACCACCACCCTCTCCCTCCGTCTCACTTCCAAATATCCGTCCGGCCAGCGTCAGCACTGTGTTACCATGGCGAAACCAAACAACTTGCAATTTGTAAACAGAACCATGTGTGTCTGCTTTAGGCTGACAACTGCTTTTCCTCCCTGCCTCCCTCTCTCCCGCTCCCTCTCCTCACCCCACCCAGGACAGGGAAATTGCTTGTAATTGACTGTGGATGGATTGCGGGTGGCAGGAGGGGCGTGCTGTGTGTCTGCTCTAACGACGTCTGAAGGCGTGCGGCTGGCTGGGCATCGTCTCCGCCGTGTATCGGGTGTCTGAGACCTGAAGCTGCCCGGCTACTCTCAATGGAGTCCTTCTGTTATTATGTTATTATGGAATAGATGCCGGGAGCTTAGGTATAAAATCGCCAGATAAATTAATTTAAATCCCCCTGATCTCAATTTCCTTAAAAGGGGTTCAGCTCTGGACTTTTCCAGTTTGGTGATGGGGTTTGAGACATTTGGCTGTCCCTTTTTTCCCTTTTGACTGCGGTTTTCTGGGATTTGGTGATACAGAAAATATTTCTGAATCAAGCCATGTCAAGGAGAATCCCGTAATCACTCGCTAGAGACGATCGGAGCAGATAGAGATGTAGGAGTAGTCCTCCCTCCTCCATCCTCTTAGCCTGTGCCCTCGCCCTGAGTTGGCCAATGGTGGGCACAGCTATTTCGACCCCCCTTCCCACACACCACCTCCTCCTCCTATGTCTGCAGAGAGCCATTTCCTGTGCAGAGAACAGGGTAGGCTGGGAGGGAGCAGGAGCAGACGTCGGCCTGGTGTTTTTGGCCCTCTCTCTTCCCCCAGGCTCCATCCTGCCTCACTTTCTCTGTCTATTTGTCGGTTTCCTCTCCCGCCTTTTTTATAATTCTCCATGTTCCTCCCACCACCACTTAACCTTTTACTCTTTGATGCCTCCTGAAAAGCTGCGTCACTCGACCAGTGCTCCACCAAACTGTCGCTCCTTGTCGTCCGGCCCTCGCTCGGTGAGCAGTTACCACCCAGTTACCAGATATTTCCCTCTGACATCTAATAACCGGCTCTTATTTTTCCCCTGACTGGAATTGGTGTCGCTGTTCTCGTTTGCTGGAAGGGTAGAAACTGTTGCCAGATGAGATGTGGCTGACCCGCTGACACACGGTCCTGACAACTCGCTCTCGTCTTGTTCTCATATTTATTTTCAAAATATAATTACCTGTGAAATTCTGGGCATTGGTAGGTGTCTCCTTGCAGTCTTCAGGTGTGTGTGTGTGGCGGTAGCTGTCTGATTCCTGGCATTGTCTGAAGGCAGCGAGGTGACAGGACAGCCCTGATGGTGTAATTTTTCACCCCCTTTATTTTTCTTATCCCCTTTTTTTTCTCTTTACTGCTGCAGCTGCCTCTCTGTGCAGTAATGGTTACAGATGAGGCTAATTTGCCAATCAGAGCGCAGATCAGGGCCAATCACAGATGATTGATGAGAGCGCCGGGCCATTCATCCCATGTTTTTGGCCTTGGAGGTGACAGCAGGGGCAGGCTTCAGGACTTGGTACAGTACACTAGACATGAACGTCTACATTTAGAACAGACTGCATAAGCGCTGCAAAAGGGCCTCACTATCTTTCTTAGTCCTTTTGACAAGGTGTTAGATGTGGTGGATGCTGGATAAAAGGCTGTGGAGATCAGACATTTTCTTTTAATGGGAGTGTTTTAGCTTGAAAAACTTGATGTTTTTACATGGCTCTTTGCTAGTTAAAAAAAAACGGATCAGAGATTTGAAGTTCATGTGAACTTAACAACTCCAAGTCTTCTACTTATTTGGAAATAAGGGGAACAAAGCAGAGCTGATATAACTTGCTAAAAAGGCCCTAACTAAAGATTGTGTCAATTATATTGAAAAAGGAATACCCACTTAATATATAAAATGTGAGAAAGAGAACATTTTCTGGAACACTTGTTAGAAAGGTGGTTGGAGTAGAGGCCATATAACTCCAACATCAGAGGTTCAATTCTAGCATAAGGACCTGTTTTGCGTGCCATACCCCTCTCTCCCTCTTCCCCATTTCAGAATCAGAAATCCTTTATTTGTCCTGCAACAGGGAATGCATGGTATTACAACAGCAAACGTACAGTGCAGATAAATGTAAAAGGAGTAGACTTACATATAATATATTAAAAAGTAGGAACATGTTATTAATAAGAGAACACCATAAGTAAAAAACAAATAATTTCTTCACTGACCTATATCTCTGGCAAATGAATAGACATGGTGACTTCTTCAAATATCTTGTTTGGTCAGACCAACCATCTAAAACCAAAGGTATTCAGTTTATAACTGTTGAAGATCCTGGGAACCAGCATATCTATACATTGGAGTGACTGGACTAGAGAACTTGCCAAAACCAAACAAATTTGATTATGAAAATTGTGACTAATTGTTGCAGCTCCAATTAAGAAATTCAAAATCTACTGAACTAACAACGCACAACATAGGCTAAATATGTTTAACTGATCACACTTATACAACAGATATCATGTCAGCTGGGGATTTTATGCGCGTAGTTTGGGCTCTTGTTTTACATTTGGGAAAAGCTACCTTGTATACCATTTGATTTCACCAATAATGATGAGCTATCTTTTGCATTTTGGCATTGAAACTTGTGAAGGCACTTCGCTGTGTTCTAGAGGGCGCTGTACCCTTGCTTGGTGTGTGTGTGTGTGTGTGTGTGTGTGTGTGTGTGTGTGTGTGTGTGTGTGTGTGTGTGTGTGTGTGTGTGTGTGTGTGTGTGTGTGTGTGTGTGTGTGTGTGTGTGTGTGTGTGTGTGTGTGTGTGTGTGTGTGTGTGTGTGTGTGTGTGCATGCGTGTGTGTCACATGCCTGGATCTTTACAGTGGTTCAGGGAGCTGATAAATACCTTTGACCGCTCTGTAAGGTTTAATAAACACAGCTGGAGTAGTAAAGAGCTAAAATGGGAGCTAATAGAGTACAGGAGAGGGCGCATTAGGTTTCATCACCAAAAACCTCCTGACTACAACTAAACAACACCACTGATGGCCCAACACACCCATGCTGACATTATCATACAGTCCTGTGTGTGTGTGCACATTCTCATGGAGTGTAGATCATTTAAGGAGAGAGGCACTGTCAGTTGTTGACAGCATCCCACACAAGCAGGATGAGTAAACGTCAGCAGCTGTAGGTGTGTGTGTGTTTAGTGACATTAATTGCAGGTGAAATTCGACCCATGGCCTTTTCAGCAGCTTAATAAACTGGGGTTTGCCCCCCTGTGGCTCAGAGCAATAAAAGCTTACTGAACCTACAGCAACCTCACGCACACACGCGCGTATATTTACACCTACAGTACAGCACATGATGACATAACAAAAACATAAAGGATTTATATCTGATCCAAGGTCTGAATACTTTAATTGGTCCATGGAGCCTTTAAAGGATGTCCTTTTTAAATATGGGCTCAACCGAAGACATTTCTTACAGTATCAACAGTAATTAATTGTAGTTTTTGGATTTGGAGTGCCAAGAGATCCTCTTGCAAGAAGGACAGTAGAAAAAACATCCAGTGATATAAAATCCAGAGGACATTATAAAGGAATTATTTTGTGTTTTTTCTCACTAATTAAAAGTGTCTCTTGTGAATTGTAGTTATTTTTTTCAAAGCTTATTAGCTATGTTTTTTTGTTTACATTGTTGGTAGATGGAATGATTTTGCACAAGCATATAACAGTAATGCTTTTATTATAAAGAAACAATTATTTGGGATAACGTTCAGTTTTCACCTAAACATAATACTTTACCCTCTTTTAAGCTACAATGTCTTGAAAGATTTAAACTGCAATGTGTGCTTATTCAACTGGTCAATGGTAACTTTTGTGTCAGTAAATCACTTAATTTCTCTCTTTTCATTCTACTTTTGCATAATTTGAATGTAAGCTATCACCACACATATGGCTCGATTTTCTGCTTTGACACTCAGTTGAGTTGTTGTTGATCTAGTCATGACAAACAAAGGGGAGTTGCACTTCGCACAGTAAAGATGCGTAGGAGGTCTGTCGATAAGAATAATGAATCGGGTTAGAGACTAGGAATAGATCTCCTCTCTTGCCCCATCTCTGTTCGGATTCTAAATCATTGGACATGAGGTGAGTATTTACCGTGGCATCGTACCAAAGTCATATAGCAGAGATACGGAGGATTTTCACAGTCCAGATAATCCGAGCTGAGGGAAGATAAATGGAGGAAGGTTGTGTAAAAGTGACTCCCTCTCGCTGCTCTAACAATAGTGGAAGAGATAACAGACAGATCCATGACAGCACAGACTCTAGGGTTTTGTAAAGGGGCCACGGTAGGGTTTAAAGCTTTACAGACTGAAACCCGACCCAGAAGTGTCCTCAATATTGGGGTGAGATTCAGGGGTTTTTCAGGGAACAGCTTTCTTATTTTCCCCTCAGTTTGCGTCCTTTTTTTCCTCCCTACCACTTCGGTTTCTTCCTAGTCAGCTTTAGCCGTAAAGCACTTGTCTGTGAGAATTGATCAAAGGTAAAATTGGCAAGGACATGAGGAGTTTTATATGAATACAATCTGTTTCTATATCAATGAAACCACAACTATTTAAATAATCTTCTAAACAAAGGAGGACTGTAATTATTAGCTGTTACATCACCATTTCTTGCCAAGGCGAAACCCTAGTTTGGTTTTTTCTTTTATATTTTGCATGCTTCACCTCTTCACAACTCAACCTTCTGCTGTCCATGGACAAGATGAGTTGATAAAGGATGGATTCATCCTGGAGACACTGGAAAAATACATGTAATGGACGGATCATTAATTGGGACCATATGAAAGATAACAAATTGCAATATTACGTTTGCTCTTTTTAAACAATCAACTTTGAGAATTATCATTGAAAAGATATTTGAGAAATTCCCATTTCAAGTTGAAAATGAACTTTTAATATACATTTTCGGGCCAACAGTGAGTCTTTGATGTGCCTGCGAAAAACAAAAAGTGGTAATACAATCTCTCAAGCAAGATTGTGCAAGCTCCAGAAATGCTACTACATGGATTTCTTCTCTAATCTTTTTTCTTGTTGGTTAAACCAGATGTTGTTTGTCTGTCCTCCAATCGCTCTTTTGCGTTTTGGTTCTCATTCTTCTCTCAAATGTCTCTGAATTATTTAGTTTGAAGTGCTTCACAACTGTATACCCAATCTTATTGTTCAGTGTTTGTGATCGTGTTCACTTACCATCCCAAAAATGACGCGATGAGCACTCATTATCCCACTTTTCCAGCAGTAGGCCGTGAAGATGATTACGTTTGACACATGTAATAGCTATATTTTCCTGTTTCGAGGCTGTTTCACCCCATAAAGAATTGGAAGTCAAGAACCTATAAAAATACCGTAAAAAAAAAAGTCTCCTCTCTCCAGTTAAGGAACGACTTTTGGAAGTTCTAAGGCAAATGTATGTCAGGATTAATACTTTTTTACTGCGGTATTGATTGTGAGTGCAAATCATGTTCAAATGATTGGCACCAAACATCTTCAGTACACTTAAAGTAGGCACGCCAATGACTCTTTCTGCCTGATGGAGGCCAAAACACCTGGGTGGTGTATGTTTTTGTCTTTTCAAATAGAGGGTATGTCCAGCTGGATGCCTTTGATGGCTGTGGTATGAGGATTGTCTTTCTCTTGTTTTCTTTTTTGAATGAGTACAAAGTCCTTCATGTTGGAAAGAACGTTTTGGACCCGTTGGAACCTACTTTACAGTACAATATTTTCCCTGTATTTTATTGAATGCCTTAATATAAGGAGTATGTCTTTATAATAGCAAAAATAAGAGGAATTCATGCGATACTGAGATTTAATGGTATTACAAGAATATTCTGTATTTTTTGCCAAGTTTTTATCGTGTGTGTTTTATGTGTGTGTGCTCCGGAGGCAGCAGCCGCAGCTGGCCGTCTCTCTCAGTGTGACAGGCCTAAGCTCTCTCCTGCTGGGTTGAGGATGAAAGCAGATGCTCTCCTTCTTCTTCTTCTTCTTCTTCTTCTTCTTCTCAAGATCTGTTTTTCTCTCCTTTTTCCCCTCGCCGCCTAGTGTAACTAGAGTCCTCAGCTTTCATATGAAGCCCGCAGGATAGTTTGCACCCCGGAGTCCTGCAGAAAGCAAAGACACAGATACAGAGACTGACTGGACGATGGTTAGCTAGACAAAGTGACATTTTTGTCAATAAAGACACACGGATGTATGAGAGACAAAAGAGAACAAAATATGAATTACCCAAATTGTTTTATACGCGGGAAACTATTTCAAAGGTACTTCATGTACAACATTGACACCATAAACCCTGTTGTCTGCTGTCATAAAACGTTCTAATTCTCCCAATGCCAATTTTAGCTTTGAGTGTATTTGTTTTGAAAACCAAGAAGCAGGCGATGAGGCAACAACAGTTCTTACAACAAGAAAACTGTGGTTTGTTTCTCTTTTATTGAAATTGGTCCATTATGAAGCTGATATCTCCAAAAACAAACCATTGTTTTTTTTTTGTAACTTTGCAAGTAAAAGAGTTTTGGTACTGATACGAACCCCAATTCCCCCCTATTACCTTACTTTGAACTAAGTATAAGTACAAATATATACATTCTTACATTACACTACTTGATCTAATTGAGGGAATATCTGATAAAAGAATGTATATCAAAGCCAACAGATGGACTACTAACTTAAGAACACTTCCGTGTAAAGTACCCAACAACAACAACGGTCTAATCCAATATCCAGTAAATATAATCGGAGGCAGCCAGTGACTGTGCAACACTTTTCCCACCAGGAATGAATGCTTTATTGTTTTAAACACGCACACTGATTTAACAGCGCTGTATTTTTGTGGCTTATTTCAGTTGTCTTGATTTAAAACAGGAAACAAAGGCCATAGAGTTTATTGTCCTGCGGTTTAGTGCTGTGTTTGACAGGTTAGTGTGGGTGTAGGGTGAAAACAAACACACACACACACACACACACACACACACACACACACACACACACACACACACACACACACACACACACACACACACACACACACACACACACACACACACACACACACACACACACACACACACACACACACACACACACACACAGCACTAGAGAATCATACCTCCCACCTGGTCGGGGGAACAGAGCAGGATTGGAGGAGCAGGGAAATGGATGGGCTGATGGCTCCAGAGGGGGTAGGTGGTGGGGGTCTCGGCACCCTGCTGGGGGTTTAACAGGTCGGGGCAGGAGG